>NW_028168599.1:0-19529 GCF_964237585.1 Gallinula chloropus | reverse complement strand
CTGGCCTGAAGGGGCCCCAGGGGGCCCCCAAGCAGCCCCTCTCCATTTGGGTCTGGGGGCTTTCGTTGGGCCGGGAACCTGGGAGGTACCTGCCCGGTTGCAGGTCGCGGCCCGAGAAGCACTCTGCGGCCAACATGCCAAACGTCCAGCGACTGCTCCCAAAGCGAAGGAGCCAGGACCCAAAGACCTAGCTGGCCTGAAGGGGCCCCAGGGGGCCCCCAAGCAGCCCCTCTCCATTTGGGTCTGGGGGCTTTCGTTGGGCCGGGAACCTGGGAGGTACCTGCCCGGTTGCAGGTCGCGGCCCGAGAAGCACTCTGCGGCCAACATGCCAAACGTCCAGCGACTGCTCCCAAAGCGAAGGAGCCAGGACCCAAAGACCTAGCTGGCCTGAAGGGGCCCCAGGGGGCCCCCAAGCAGCCCCTCTCCATTTGGGTCTGGGGGCTTTCGTTGGGCCGGGAACCTGGGAGGTACCTGCCCGGTTGCAGGTCGCGGCCCGAGAAGCACTCTGCGGCCAACATGCCAAACGTCCAGCGACTGCTCCCAAAGCGAAGGAGCCAGGACCCAAAGACCTAGCTGGCCTGAAGGGGCCCCAGGGGGCCCCCAAGCAGCCCCTCTCCATTTGGGTCTGGGGGCTTTCGTTGGGCCGGGAACCTGGGAGGTACCTGCCCGGTTGCAGGTCGCGGCCCGAGAAGCACTCTGCGGCCAACATGCCAAACGTCCAGCGACTGCTCCCAAAGCGAAGGAGCCAGGACCCAAAGACCTAGCTGGCCTGAAGGGGCCCCAGGGGGCCCCCAAGCAGCCCCTCTCCATTTGGGTCTGGGGGCTTTCGTTGGGCCGGGAACCTGGGAGGTACCTGCCCGGTTGCAGGTCGCGGCCCGAGAAGCACTCTGCGGCCAACATGCCAAACGTCCAGCGACTGCTCCCAAAGCGAAGGAGCCAGGACCCAAAGACCTAGCTGGCCTGAAGGGGCCCCAGGGGGCCCCCAAGCAGCCCCTCTCCATTTGGGTCTGGGGGCTTTCGTTGGGCCGGGAACCTGGGAGGTACCTGCCCGGTTGCAGGTCGCGGCCCGAGAAGCACTCTGCGGCCAACATGCCAAACGTCCAGCGACTGCTCCCAAAGCGAAGGAGCCAGGACCCAAAGACCTAGCTGGCCTGAAGGGGCCCCAGGGGGCCCCCAAGCAGCCCCTCTCCATTTGGCTCTGGGGGCTTTCGTTGGGCCGGGAACCTGGGAGGTACCTGCCCGGTTGCAGGTCGCGGCCCGAGAAGCACTCTGCGGCCAACATGCCAAACGTCCAGCGACTGCTCCCAAAGCGAAGGAGCCAGGACCCAAAGACCTAGCTGGCCTGAAGGGGCCCCAGGGGGCCCCCAAGCAGCCCCTCTCCATTTGGGTCTGGGGGCTTTCGTTGGGCCGGGAACCTGGGAGGTACCTGCCCGGTTGCAGGTCGCGGCCCGAGAAGCACTCTGCGGCCAACATACCCAAACGTCCAGCGACTGCTCCCAAACCGAAGGAGCCAGGACCCAAAGACCTAGCTGGCCTGAAGGGGCCCCAGGGGGCCCCCAAGCAGCCCCTCTCCATTTGGGTCTGGGGGCTTTCGATGCGCCGGGAACCTGGGAGGTACCTGCCCGGTTGCAGGTCGCGGCCCGAGAAGCACTCTGCGGCCAACATGCCAAACGTCCAGCGACTGCTCCCAAAGCGAAGGAGCCAGGACCCAAAGACCTAGCTGGCCTGAAGGGGCCCCAGGGGGCCCCCAAGCAGCCCCTCTCCATTTGGGTCTGGGGGCTTTCGTTGGGCCGGGAACCTGGGAGGTACCTGCCCGGTTGCAGGTCGCGGCCCGAGAAGCACTCTGCGGCCAACATGCCAAACGTCCAGCGACTGCTCCCAAAGCGAAGGAGCCAGGACCCAAAGACCTAGCTGGCCTGAAGGGGCCCCAGGGGGCCCCCAAGCAGCCCCTCTCCATTTGGGTCTGGGGGCTTTCGTTGGGCCGGGAACCTGGGAGGTACCTGCCCGGTTGCAGGTCGCGGCCCGAGAAGCACTCTGCGGCCAACATGCCCAAACGTCCAGCGACTGCTCCCAAAGCGAAGGAGCCAGGACCCAAAGACCTAGCTGGCCTGAAGGGGCCCCAGGGGGCCCCCAAGCAGCCCCTCTCCATTTGGGTCTGGGGGCTTTCGTTGGGCCGGGAACCTGGGAGGTACCTGCCCGGTTGCAGGTCGCGGCCCGAGAAGCACTCTGCGGCCAACATGCCAAACGTCCAGCGACTGCTCCCAAAGCGAAGGAGCCAGGACCCAAAGACCTAGCTGGCCTGAAGGGGCCCCAGGGGGCCCCCAAGCAGCCCCTCTCCATTTGGGTCTGGGGGCTTTCGTTGGGCCGGGAACCTGGGAGGTACCTGCCCGGTTGCAGGTCGCGGCCCGAGAAGCTCTCTGCGGCCAACATACCCAAACGTCCATCGACTGCTCCCAAAGCGAAGGAGCCAGGACCCAAAGACCTAGCTGGCCTGAAGGGGCCCCAGGGGGCCCCCAAGCAGCCCCTCTCCATTTGGGTCTGGGGGCTTTCGTTGGGCCGGGAACCTGGGAGGTACCTGCCCAGTTGCAGGTCGCGGCCCGAGAAGCACTCTCCGGCCAACATGCCAAACGTCCAGCGACTGCTCCCAAAGCGAAGGAGCCAGGACCCAAAGACCTAGCTGGCCTGAAGGGGCCCCAGGGGGCCCCCAAGCAGCCCCTCTCCATTTGGGTCTGGGGGCTTTCGTTGGGCCGGGAACCTGGGAGGTACCTGCCCGGTTGCAGGTCGCGGCCCGAGAAGCACTCTGCGGCCAACATGCCAAACGTCCAGCGACTGCTCCCAAACCGAAGGAGCCAGGACCCAAAGACCTAGCTGGCCTGAAGGGGCCCCAGGGGGCCCCCAAGCAGCCCCTCTCCATTTGGGTCTGGGGGCTTTCGTTGGGCCGGGAACCTGGGAGGTACCTGCCCGGTTGCAGGTCGCGGCCCGAGAAGCACTCTGCGGCCAACATGCCAAACGTCCAGCGACTGCTCCCAAAGCGAAGGAGCCAGGACCCAAAGACCTAGCTGGCCTGAAGGGGCCCCAGGGGGCCCCCAAGCAGCCCCTCTCCATTTGGGTCTGGGGGCTTTCGTTGGGCCAGGAACCTGGGAGCTACCTGCCCGGTTGCAGGTCGCGGCCCGAGAAGCACTCTCCGGCCAACATGCCAAACGTCCAGCGACTGCTCCCAAAGCGAAGGAGCCAGGACCCAAAGACCTAGCTGGCCTGAAGGGGCCCCAGGGGGCCCCCAAGCAGCCCCTCTCCATTTGGGTCTGGGGGCTTTCGTTGGGCCGGGAACCTGGGAGGTACCTGCCCGGTTGCAGGTCGCGGCCCGAGAAGCACTCTCCGGCCAACATGCCAAACGTCCAGCGACTGCTCCCAAACCGAAGGAGCCAGGACCCAAAGACCTAGCTGGCCTGAAGGGGCCCCAGGGGGCCCCCAAGCAGCCCCTCTCCATTTGGGTCTGGGGGCTTTCGTTGGGCCGGGAACCTGGGAGGTACCTGCCCGGTTGCAGGTCGCGGCCCGAGAAGCACTCTGCGGCCAACATGCCAAACGTCCAGCGACTGCTCCCAAAGCGAAGGAGCCAGGACCCAAAGACCTAGCTGGCCTGAAGGGGCCCCAGGGGGCCCCCAAGCAGCCCCTCTCCATTTGGGTCTGGGGGCTTTCGTTGGGCCGGGAACCTGGGAGCTACCTGCCCGGTTGCAGGTCGCGGCCCGAGAAGCACTCTGCAGCCAACATGCCAAACGTCCAGCGACTGCTCCCAAAGCGAAGGAGCCAGGACCCAAAGACCTAGCTGGCCTGAAGGGGCCCCAGGGGGCCCCCAAGCAGCCCCTCTCCATTTGGGTCTGGGGGCTTTCGTTGGGCCGGGAACCTGGGAGGTACCTGCCCGGTTGCAGGTCGCGGCCCGAGAAGCACTCTGCGGCCAACATGCCAAACGTCCAGCGACTGCTCCCAAAGCGAAGGAGCCAGGACCCAAAGACCTAGCTGGCCTGAAGGGGCCCCAGGGGGCCCCCAAGCAGCCCCTCTCCATTTGGGTCTGGGGGCTTTCGTTGGGCCGGGAACCTGGGAGGTACCTGCCCGGTTGCAGGTCGCGGCCCGAGAAGCACTCTCCGGCCAACATGCCAAACGTCCAGCGACTGCTCCCAAAGCGAAGGAGCCAGGACCCAAAGACCTAGCTGGCCTGAAGGGGCCCCAGGGGGCCCCCAAGCAGCCCCTCTCCATTTGGGTCTGGGGGCTTTCGTTGGGCCGGGAACCTGGGAGGTACCTGCCCGGTTGCAGGTCGCGGCCCGAGAAGCACTCTGCGGCCAACATGCCAAACGTCCAGCGACTGCTCCCAAAGCGAAGGAGCCAGGACCCAAAGACCTAGCTGGCCTGAAGGGGCCCCAGGGGGCCCCCAAGCAGCCCCTCTCCATTTGGGTCTGGGGGCTTTCGTTGGGCCGGGAACCTGGGAGGTACCTGCCCGGTTGCAGGTCGCGGCCCGAGAAGCACTCTGCGGCCAACATGCCAAACGTCCAGCGACTGCTCCCAAAGCGAAGGAGCCAGGACCCAAAGACCTAGCTGGCCTGAAGGGGCCCCAGGGGGCCCCCAAGCAGCCCCTCTCCATTTGGGTCTGGGGGCTTTCGTTGGGCCGGGAACCTGGGAGGTACCTGCCCGGTTGCAGGTCGCGGCCCGAGAAGCACTCTGCGGCCAACATGCCAAACGTCCAGCGACTGCTCCCAAAGCGAAGGAGCCAGGACCCAAAGACCTAGCTGGCCTGAAGGGGCCCCAGGGGGCCCCCAAGCAGCCCCTCTCCATTTGGGTCTGGGGGCTTTCGTTGGGCCGGGAACCTGGGAGGTACCTGCCCGGTTGCAGGTCGCGGCCCGAGAAGCACTCTGCGGCCAACATGCCAAAAGTCCAGCGACTGCTCCCAAACCGAAGGAGCCAGGACCCAAAGACCTAGCTGGCCTGAAGGGGCCCCAGGGGGCCCCCAAGCAGCCCCTCTCCATTTGGGTCTGGGGGCTTTCGTTGGGCCGGGAACCTGGGAGCTACCTGCCCGGTTGCAGGTAGCGGCCCGAGAAGCACTCTGCGGCCAACATACCCAAACGTCCAGCGACTGCTCCCAAAGCGAAGGAGCCAGGACCCAAAGACCTAGCTGGCCTGAAGGGGCCCCAGGGGGCCCCCAAGCAGCCCCTCTCCATTTGGGTCTGGGGGCTTTCGTTGCGCCGGGAACCTGGGAGGTACCTGCCCGGTTGCAGGTCGCGGCCCGAGAAGCACTCTGCGGCCAACATGCCAAACGTCCAGCGACTGCTCCCAAAGCGAAGGAGCCAGGACCCAAAGACCTAGCTGGCCTGAAGGGGCCCCAGGGGGCCCCCAAGCAGCCCCTCTCCATTTGGGTCTGGGGGCTTTCGTTGGGCCGGGAACCTGGGAGGTACCTGCCCGGTTGCAGGTCGCGGCCCGAGAAGCACTCTCCGGCCAACATGCCAAACGTCCAGCGACTGCTCCCAAAGCGAAGGAGCCAGGACCCAAAGACCTAGCTGGCCTGAAGGGGCCCCAGGGGGCCCCCAAGCAGCCCCTCTCCATTTGGGTCTGGGGGCTTTCGTTGGGCCGGGAACCTGGGAGGTACCTGCCCGGTTGCAGGTCGCGGCCCGAGAAGCACTCTGCGGCCAACATGCCAAACGTCCAGCGACTGCTCCCAAAGCGAAGGAGCCAGGACCCAAAGACCTAGCTGGCCTGAAGGGGCCCCAGGGGGCCCCCAAGCAGCCCCTCTCCATTTGGGTCTGGGGGCTTTCGTTGGGCCGGGAACCTGGGAGCTACCTGCCCGGTTGCAGGTAGCGGCCCGAGAAGCACTCTGCGGCCAACATACCCAAACGTCCAGCGACTGCTCCCAAAGCGAAGGAGCCAGGACCCAAAGACCTAGCTGGCCTGAAGGGGCCCCAGGGGGCCCCCAAGCAGCCCCTCTCCATTTGGGTCTGGGGGCTTTCGTTGGGCCGGGAACCTGGGAGGTACCTGCCCGGTTGCAGGTCGCGGCCCGAGAAGCACTCTGCGGCCAACATGCCAAACGTCCAGCGACTGCTCCCAAACCGAAGGAGCCAGGACCCAAAGACCTAGCTGGCCTGAAGGGGCCCCAGGGGGCCCCCAAGCAGCCCCTCTCCATTTGGGTCTGGGGGCTTTCGTTGGGCCGGGAACCTGGGAGCTACCTGCCCGGTTGCAGGTCGCGGCCCGAGAAGCACTCTGCGGCCAACATGCCAAACGTCCAGCGACTGCTCCCAAAGCGAAGGAGCCAGGACCCAAAGACCTAGCTGGCCTGAAGGGGCCCCAGGGGGCCCCCAAGCAGCCCCTCTCCATTTGGGGTCTGGGGGCTTTCGTTGGGCCAGGAACCTGGGAGCTACCTGCCCGGTTGCAGGTCGCGGCCCGAGAAGCACTCTCCGGCCAACATGCCAAACGTCCAGCGACTGCTCCCAAAGCGAAGGAGCCAGGACCCAAAGACCTAGCTGGCCTGAAGGGGCCCCAGGGGGCCCCCAAGCAGCCCCTCTCCATTTGGGTCTGGGGGCTTTCGTTGGGCCGGGAACCTGGGAGGTACCTGCCCGGTTGCAGGTCGCGGCCCGAGAAGCACTCTCCGGCCAACATGCCAAACGTCCAGCGACTGCTCCCAAACCGAAGGAGCCAGGACCCAAAGACCTAGCTGGCCTGAAGGGGCCCCAGGGGGCCCCCAAGCAGCCCCTCTCCATTTGGGTCTGGGGGCTTTCGTTGGGCCGGGAACCTGGGAGGTACCTGCCCGGTTGCAGGTCGCGGCCCGAGAAGCACTCTGCGGCCAACATGCCAAACGTCCAGCGACTGCTCCCAAAGCGAAGGAGCCAGGACCCAAAGACCTAGCTGGCCTGAAGGGGCCCCAGGGGGCCCCCAAGCAGCCCCTCTCCATTTGGGTCTGGGGGCTTTCGTTGGGCCGGGAACCTGGGAGCTACCTGCCCGGTTGCAGGTCGCGGCCCGAGAAGCACTCTGCAGCCAACATGCCAAACGTCCAGCGACTGCTCCCAAAGCGAAGGAGCCAGGACCCAAAGACCTAGCTGGCCTGAAGGGGCCCCAGGGGGCCCCCAAGCAGCCCCTCTCCATTTGGGTCTGGGGGCTTTCGTTGGGCCGGGAACCTGGGAGGTACCTGCCCGGTTGCAGGTCGCGGCCCGAGAAGCACTCTGCGGCCAACATGCCAAACGTCCAGCGACTGCTCCCAAAGCGAAGGAGCCAGGACCCAAAGACCTAGCTGGCCTGAAGGGGCCCCAGGGGGCCCCCAAGCAGCCCCTCTCCATTTGGGTCTGGGGGCTTTCGTTGGGCCGGGAACCTGGGAGGTACCTGCCCGGTTGCAGGTCGCGGCCCGAGAAGCACTCTGCGGCCAACATGCCAAACGTCCAGCGACTGCTCCCAAAGCGAAGGAGCCAGGACCCAAAGACCTAGCTGGCCTGAAGGGGCCCCAGGGGGCCCCCAAGCAGCCCCTCTCCATTTGGGTCTGGGGGCTTTCGTTGGGCCGGGAACCTGGGAGGTACCTGCCCGGTTGCAGGTCGCGGCCCGAGAAGCACTCTGCGGCCAACATGCCAAACGTCCAGCGACTGCTCCCAAAGCGAAGGAGCCAGGACCCAAAGACCTAGCTGGCCTGAAGGGGCCCCAGGGGGCCCCCAAGCAGCCCCTCTCCATTTGGGTCTGGGGGCTTTCGTTGGGCCGGGAACCTGGGAGGTACCTGCCCGGTTGCAGGTCGCGGCCCGAGAAGCACTCTGCGGCCAACATGCCAAACGTCCAGCGACTGCTCCCAAAGCGAAGGAGCCAGGACCCAAAGACCTAGCTGGCCTGAAGGGGCCCCAGGGGGCCCCCAAGCAGCCCCTCTCCATTTGGGTCTGGGGGCTTTCGTTGGGCCGGGAACCTGGGAGGTACCTGCCCGGTTGCAGGTCGCGGCCCGAGAAGCACTCTGCGGCCAACATGCCAAACGTCCAGCGACTGCTCCCAAAGCGAAGGAGCCAGGACCCAAAGACCTAGCTGGCCTGAAGGGGCCCCAGGGGGCCCCCAAGCAGCCCCTCTCCATTTGGGTCTGGGGGCTTTCGTTGGGCCGGGAACCTGGGAGGTACCTGCCCGGTTGCAGGTCGCGGCCCGAGAAGCACTCTGCGGCCAACATGCCAAACGTCCAGCGACTGCTCCCAAAGCGAAGGAGCCAGGACCCAAAGACCTAGCTGGCCTGAAGGGGCCCCAGGGGGCCCCCAAGCAGCCCCTCTCCATTTGGGTCTGGGGGCTTTCGTTGGGCCGGGAACCTGGGAGCTACCTGCCCGGTTGCAGGTAGCGGCCCGAGAAGCACTCTGCGGCCAACATACCCAAACGTCCAGCGACTGCTCCCAAAGCGAAGGAGCCAGGACCCAAAGACCTAGCTGGCCTGAAGGGGCCCCAGGGGGCCCCCAAGCAGCCCCTCTCCATTTGGGTCTGGGGGCTTTCGTTGCGCCGGGAACCTGGGAGGTACCTGCCCGGTTGCAGGTCGCGGCCCGAGAAGCACTCTGCGGCCAACATGCCAAACGTCCAGCGACTGCTCCCAAAGCGAAGGAGCCAGGACCCAAAGACCTAGCTGGCCTGAAGGGGCCCCAGGGGGCCCCCAAGCAGCCCCTCTCCATTTGGGTCTGGGGGCTTTCGTTGGGCCGGGAACCTGGGAGGTACCTGCCCGGTTGCAGGTCGCGGCCCGAGAAGCACTCTGCGGCCAACATGCCAAACGTCCAGCGACTGCTCCCAAAGCGAAGGAGCCAGGACCCAAAGACCTAGCTGGCCTGAAGGGGCCCCAGGGGGCCCCCAAGCAGCCCCTCTCCATTTGGGTCTGGGGGCTTTCGTTGGGCCGGGAACCTGGGAGGTACCTGGCCCGGTTGCAGGTCGCGGCCCGAGAAGCACTCTCCGGCCAACATGCCAAACGTCCAGCGACTGCTCCCAAAGCGAAGGAGCCAGGACCCAAAGACCTAGCTGGCCTGAAGGGGCCCCAGGGGGCCCCCAAGCAGCCCCTCTCCATTTGGGTCTGGGGGCTTTCGTTGGGCCGGGAACCTGGGAGGTACCTGCCCGGTTGCAGGTCGCGGCCCGAGAAGCACTCTGCGGCCAACATGCCAAACGTCCAGCGACTGCTCCCAAAGCGAAGGAGCCAGGACCCAAAGACCTAGCTGGCCTGAAGGGGCCCCAGGGGGCCCCCAAGCAGCCCCTCTCCATTTGGGTCTGGGGGCTTTCGTTGGGCCGGGAACCTGGGAGGTACCTGCCCGGTTGCAGGTCGCGGCCCGAGAAGCACTCTGCGGCCAACATGCCAAACGTCCAGCGACTGCTCCCAAAGCGAAGGAGCCAGGACCCAAAGACCTAGCTGGCCTGAAGGGGCCCCAGGGGGCCCCAAGCAGCCCCTCTCCATTTGGGTCTGGGGGCTTTCGTTGGGCCGGGAACCTGGGAGGTACCTGCCCGGTTGCAGGTCGCGGCCCGAGAAGCACTCTCCGGCCAACATGCCAAACGTCCAGCGACTGCTCCCAAAGCGAAGGAGCCAGGACCCAAAGACCTAGCTGGCCTGAAGGGGCCCCAGGGGGCCCCCAAGCAGCCCCTCTCCATTTGGGTCTGGGGGCTTTCGTTGGGCCGGGAACCTGGGAGGTACCTGCCCGGTTGCAGGTCGCGGCCCGAGAAGCACTCTGCGGCCAACATACCCAAACGTCCAGCGACTGCTCCCAAAGCGAAGGAGCCAGGACCCAAAGACCTAGCTGGCCTGAAGGGGCCCCAGGGGGCCCCCAAGCAGCCCCTCTCCATTTGGGTCTGGGGGCTTTCGATGCGCCGGGAACCTGGGAGGTACCTGCCCGGTTGCAGGTCGCGGCCCGAGAAGCACTCTGCGGCCAACATGCCAAACGTCCAGCGACTGCTCCCAAAGCGAAGGAGCCAGGACCCAAAGACCTAGCTGGCCTGAAGGGGCCCCAGGGGGCCCCCAAGCAGCCCCTCTCCATTTGGGTCTGGGGGCTTTCGTTGGGCCGGGAACCTGGGAGGTACCTGCCCGGTTGCAGGTCGCGGCCCGAGAAGCACTCTGCGGCCAACATGCCAAACGTCCAGCGACTGCTCCCAAAGCGAAGGAGCCAGGACCCAAAGACCTAGCTGGCCTGAAGGGGCCCCAGGGGGCCCCCAAGCAGCCCCTCTCCATTTGGGTCTGGGGGCTTTCGTTGGGCCGGGAACCTGGGAGGTACCTGCCCGGTTGCAGGTCGCGGCCCGAGAAGCACTCTGCGGCCAACATGCCCAAACGTCCAGCGACTGCTCCCAAAGCGAAGGAGCCAGGACCCAAAGACCTAGCTGGCCTGAAGGGGCCCCAGGGGGCCCCCAAGCAGCCCCTCTCCATTTGGGTCTGGGGGCTTTCGTTGGGCCGGGAACCTGGGAGGTACCTGCCCGGTTGCAGGTCGCGGCCCGAGAAGCACTCTGCGGCCAACATGCCAAACGTCCAGCGACTGCTCCCAAAGCGAAGGAGCCAGGACCCAAAGACCTAGCTGGCCTGAAGGGGCCCCAGGGGGCCCCCAAGCAGCCCCTCTCCATTTGGGTCTGGGGGCTTTCGTTGGGCCGGGAACCTGGGAGCTACCTGCCCGGTTGCAGGTCGCGGCCCGAGAAGCACTCTCCGGCCAACATGCCAAACGTCCAGCGACTGCTCCCAAAGCGAAGGAGCCAGGACCCAAAGACCTAGCTGGCCTGAAGGGGCCCCAGGGGGCCCCCAAGCAGCCCCTCTCCATTTGGGTCTGGGGGCTTTCGTTGGGCCGGGAACCTGGGAGGTACCTGCCCGGTTGCAGGTCGCGGCCCGAGAAGCACTCTGCGGCCAACATGCCAAACGTCCAGCGACTGCTCCCAAACCGAAGGAGCCAGGACCCAAAGACCTAGCTGGCCTGAAGGGGCCCCAGGGGGCCCCCAAGCAGCCCCTCTCCATTTGGGTCTGGGGGCTTTCGTTGGGCCGGGAACCTGGGAGGTACCTGCCCGGTTGCAGGTCGCGGCCCGAGAAGCACTCTGCGGCCAACATGCCAAACGTCCAGCGACTGCTCCCAAAGCGAAGGAGCCAGGACCCAAAGACCTAGCTGGCCTGAAGGGGCCCCAGGGGGCCCCCAAGCAGCCCCTCTCCATTTGGGTCTGGGGGCTTTCGTTGGGCCGGGAACCTGGGAGCTACCTGCCCGGTTGCAGGTCGCGGCCCGAGAAGCACTCTGCGGCCAACATGCCAAACGTCCAGCGACTGCTCCCAAAGCGAAGGAGCCAGGACCCAAAGACCTAGCTGGCCTGAAGGGGCCCCAGGGGGCCCCCAAGCAGCCCCTCTCCATTTGGGTCTGGGGGCTTTCGTTGGGCCGGGAACCTGGGAGGTACCTGCCCGGTTGCAGGTCGCGGCCCGAGAAGCACTCTGCGGCCAACATGCCAAACGTCCAGCGACTGCTCCCAAAGCGAAGGAGCCAGGACCCAAAGACCTAGCTGGCCTGAAGGGGCCCCAGGGGGCCCCCAAGCAGCCCCTCTCCATTTGGGTCTGGGGGCTTTCGTTGCGCCGGGAACCTGGGAGGTACCTGCCCGGTTGCAGGTCGCGGCCCGAGAAGCACTCTGCGGCCAACATGCCAAACGTCCAGCGACTGCTCCCAAAGCGAAGGAGCCAGGACCCAAAGACCTAGCTGGCCTGAAGGGGCCCCAGGGGGCCCCCAAGCAGCCCCTCTCCATTTGGGTCTGGGGGCTTTCGTTGGGCCGGGAACCTGGGAGGTACCTGCCCGGTTGCAGGTCGCGGCCCGAGAAGCACTCTCCGGCCAACATGCCAAACGTCCAGCGACTGCTCCCAAAGCGAAGGAGCCAGGACCCAAAGACCTAGCTGGCCTGAAGGGGCCCCAGGGGGCCCCCAAGCAGCCCCTCTCCATTTGGGTCTGGGGGCTTTCGTTGGGCCGGGAACCTGGGAGCTACCTGCCCGGTTGCAGGTAGCGGCCCGAGAAGCACTCTGCGGCCAACATACCCAAACGTCCAGCGACTGCTCCCAAAGCGAAGGAGCCAGGACCCAAAGACCTAGCTGGCCTGAAGGGGCCCCAGGGGGCCCCCAAGCAGCCCCTCTCCATTTGGGTCTGGGGGCTTTCGTTGCGCCGGGAACCTGGGAGGTACCTGCCCGGTTGCAGGTCGCGGCCCGAGAAGCACTCTGCGGCCAACATGCCAAACGTCCAGCGACTGCTCCCAAAGCGAAGGAGCCAGGACCCAAAGACCTAGCTGGCCTGAAGGGGCCCCAGGGGGCCCCCAAGCAGCCCCTCTCCATTTGGGTCTGGGGGCTTTCGTTGGGCCGGGAACCTGGGAGGTACCTGCCCGGTTGCAGGTCGCGGCCCGAGAAGCACTCTCCGGCCAACATGCCAAACGTCCAGCGACTGCTCCCAAAGCGAAGGAGCCAGGACCCAAAGACCTAGCTGGCCTGAAGGGGCCCCAGGGGGCCCCCAAGCAGCCCCTCTCCATTTGGGTCTGGGGGCTTTCGTTGGGCCGGGAACCTGGGAGGTACCTGCCCGGTTGCAGGTCGCGGCCCGAGAAGCACTCTGCGGCCAACATGCCAAACGTCCAGCGACTGCTCCCAAAGCGAAGGAGCCAGGACCCAAAGACCTAGCTGGCCTGAAGGGGCCCCAGGGGGCCCCCAAGCAGCCCCTCTCCATTTGGGTCTGGGGGCTTTCGTTGGGCCGGGAACCTGGGAGGTACCTGCCCGGTTGCAGGTCGCGGCCCGAGAAGCACTCTCCGGCCAACATGCCCAAACGTCCAGCGACTGCTCCCAAAGCGAAGGAGCCAGGACCCAAAGACCTAGCTGGCCTGAAGGGGCCCCAGGGGGCCCCCAAGCAGCCCCTCTCCATTTGGGTCTGGGGGCTTTCGTTGGGCCGGGAACCTGGGAGGTACCTGCCCGGTTGCAGGTCGCGGCCCGAGAAGCACTCTGCGGCCAACATGCCAAACGTCCAGCGACTGCTCCCAAAGCGAAGGAGCCAGGACCCAAAGACCTAGCTGGCCTGAAGGGGCCCCAGGGGGCCCCAAGCAGCCCCTCTCCATTTGGGTCTGGGGGCTTTCGTTGGGCCGGGAACCTGGGAGGTACCTGCCCAGTTGCAGGTCGCGGCCCGAGAAGCACTCTCGCGGCCAACATGCCAAACGTCCAGCGACTGCTCCCAAAGCGAAGGAGCCAGGACCCAAAGACCTAGCTGGCCTGAAGGGGCCCCAGGGGGCCCCCAAGCAGCCCCTCTCCATTTGGGTCTGGGGGCTTTCGTTGGGCCGGGAACCTGGGAGGTACCTGCCCGGTTGCAGGTCGCGGCCCGAGAAGCACTCTCCGGCCAACATGCCAAACGTCCAGCGACTGCTCCCAAAGCGAAGGAGCCAGGACCCAAAGACCTAGCTGGCCTGAAGGGGCCCCAGGGGGCCCCCAAGCAGCCCCTCTCCATTTGGGTCTGGGGGCTTTCGTTGGGCCGGGAACCTGGGAGGTACCTGCCCGGTTGCAGGTCGCGGCCCGAGAAGCACTCTGCGGCCAACATGCCAAAGGTCCAGCGACTGCTCCCAAAGCGAAGGAGCCAGGACCCAAAGACCTAGCTGGCCTGAAGGGGCCCCAGGGGGCCCCCAAGCAGCCCCTCTCCATTTGGGTCTGGGGGCTTTCGTTGGGCCGGGAACCTGGGAGGTACCTGCCCGGTTGCAGGTCGCGGCCCGAGAAGCACTCTGCGGCCAACATGCCAAACGTCCAGCGACTGCTCCCAAAGCGAAGGAGCCAGGACCCAAAGACCTAGCTGGCCTGAAGGGGCCCCAGGGGGCCCCCAAGCAGCCCCTCTCCATTTGGGTCTGGGGGCTTTCGTTGGGCCGGGAACCTGGGAGGTACCTGCCCGGTTGCAGGTCGCGGCCCGAGAAGCACTCTGCGGCCAACATGCCAAACGTCCAGCGACTGCTCCCAAAGCGAAGGAGCCAGGACCCAAAGACCTAGCTGGCCTGAAGGGGCCCCAGGGGGCCCCCAAGCAGCCCCTCTCCATTTGGGTCTGGGGGCTTTCGTTGGGCCGGGAACCTGGGAGGTACCTGCCCGGTTGCAGGTCGCGGCCCGAGAAGCACTCTGCGGCCAACATGCCAAACGTCCAGCGACTGCTCCCAAAGCGAAGGAGCCAGGACCCAAAGACCTAGCTGGCCTGAAGGGGCCCCAGGGGGCCCCCAAGCAGCCCCTCTCCATTTGGGTCTGGGGGCTTTCGTTGGGCCGGGAACCTGGGAGGTACCTGCCCGGTTGCAGGTCGCGGCCCGAGAAGCACTCTGCGGCCAACATGCCAAACGTCCAGCGACTGCTCCCAAAGCGAAGGAGCCAGGACCCAAAGACCTAGCTGGCCTGAAGGGGCCCCAGGGGGCCCCCAAGCAGCCCCTCTCCATTTGGGTCTGGGGGCTTTCGTTGGGCCGGGAACCTGGGAGGTACCTGCCCGGTTGCAGGTCGCGGCCCCGAGAAGCACTCTGCGGCCAACATGCCAAACGTCCAGCGACTGCTCCCAAAGCGAAGGAGCCAGGACCCAAAGACCTAGCTGGCCTGAAGGGGCCCCAGGGGGCCCCCAAGCAGCCCCTCTCCATTTGGGTCTGGGGGCTTTCGTTGGGCCGGGAACCTGGGAGGTACCTGCCCGGTTGCAGGTCGCGGCCCGAGAAGCACTCTGCGGCCAACATGCCAAACGTCCAGCGACTGCTCCCAAAGCGAAGGAGCCAGGACCCAAAGACCTAGCTGGCCTGAAGGGGCCCCAGGGGGCCCCCAAGCAGCCCCTCTCCATTTGGGTCTGGGGGCTTTCGTTGGGCCGGGAACCTGGGAGGTACCTGCCCGGTTGCAGGTCGCGGCCCGAGAAGCACTCTGCGGCCAACATGCCAAACGTCCAGCGACTGCTCCCAAAGCGAAGGAGCCAGGACCCAAAGACCTAGCTGGCCTGAAGGGGCCCCAGGGGGCCCCCAAGCAGCCCCTCTCCATTTGGGTCTGGGGGCTTTCGTTGGGCCGGGAACCTGGGAGCTACCTGCCCGGTTGCAGGTCGCGGCCCGAGAAGCACTCTGCGGCCAACATGCCAAACGTCCAGCGACTGCTCCCAAAGCGAAGGAGCCAGGACCCAAAGACCTAGCTGGCCTGAAGGGGCCCCAGGGGGCCCCCAAGCAGCCCCTCTCCATTTGGGTCTGGGGGCTTTCGTTGGGCCGGGAACCTGGGAGGTACCTGCCCGGTTGCAGGTCGCGGCCCGAGAAGCACTCTGCGGCCAACATGCCAAACGTCCAGCGACTGCTCCCAAAGCGAAGGAGCCAGGACCCAAAGACCTAGCTGGCCTGAAGGGGCCCCAGGGGGCCCCCAAGCAGCCCCTCTCCATTTGGGTCTGGGGGCTTTCGTTGGGCCGGGAACCTGGGAGGTACCTGCCCGGTTGCAGGTCGCGGCCCGAGAAGCACTCTGCGGCCAACATGCCAAACGTCCAGCGACTGCTCCCAAAGCGAAGGAGCCAGGACCCAAAGACCTAGCTGGCCTGAAGGGGCCCCAGGGGGCCCCCAAGCAGCCCCTCTCCATTTGGGTCTGGGGGCTTTCGTTGGGCCGGGAACCTGGGAGGTACCTGCCCGGTTGCAGGTCGCGGCCCGAGAAGCACTCTGCGGCCAACATGCCAAACGTCCAGCGACTGCTCCCAAAGCGAAGGAGCCAGGACCCAAAGACCTAGCTGGCCTGAAGGGGCCCCAGGGGGCCCCCAAGCAGCCCCTCTCCATTTGGGTCTGGGGGCTTTCGTTGGGCCGGGAACCTGGGAGGTACCTGCCCGGTTGCAGGTCGCGGCCCGAGAAGCACTCTGCGGCCAACATGCCAAACGTCCAGCGACTGCTCCCAAAGCGAAGGAGCCAGGACCCAAAGACCTAGCTGGCCTGAAGGGGCCCCAGGGGGCCCCCAAGCAGCCCCTCTCCATTTGGGTCTGGGGGCTTTCGTTGGGCCGGGAACCTGGGAGGTACCTGCCCGGTTGCAGGTCGCGGCCCGAGAAGCACTCTGCGGCCAACATGCCAAACGTCCAGCGACTGCTCCCAAAGCGAAGGAGCCAGGACCCAAAGACCTAGCTGGCCTGAAGGGGCCCCAGGGGGCCCCCAAGCAGCCCCTCTCCATTTGGGTCTGGGGGCTTTCGTTGGGCCGGGAACCTGGGAGGTACCTGCCCGGTTGCAGGTCGCGGCCCGAGAAGCACTCTGCGGCCAACATGCCAAACGTCCAGCGACTGCTCCCAAAGCGAAGGAGCCAGGACCCAAAGACCTAGCTGGCCTGAAGGGGCCCCAGGGGGCCCCCAAGCAGCCCCTCTCCATTTGGGTCTGGGGGCTTTCGTTGGGCCGGGAACCTGGGAGGTACCTGCCCGGTTGCAGGTCGCGGCCCGAGAAGCACTCTGCGGCCAACATGCCAAACGTCCAGCGACTGCTCCCAAAGCGAAGGAGCCAGGACCCAAAGACCTAGCTGGCCTGAAGGGGCCCCAGGGGGCCCCCAAGCAGCCCCTCTCCATTTGGGCTCTGGGGGCTTTCGTTGGGCCGGGAACCTGGGAGGTACCTGCCCGGTTGCAGGTCGCGGCCCGAGAAGCACTCTGCGGCCAACATGCCAAACGTCCAGCGACTGCTCCCAAAGCGAAGGAGCCAGGACCCAAAGACCTAGCTGGCCTGAAGGGGCCCCAGGGGGCCCCCAAGCAGCCCCTCTCCATTTGGGTCTGGGGGCTTTCGTTGGGCCGGGAACCTGGGAGGTACCTGCCCGGTTGCAGGTCGCGGCCCGAGAAGCACTCTGCGGCCAACATGCCAAACGTCCAGCGACTGCTCCCAAAGCGAAGGAGCCAGGACCCAAAGACCTAGCTGGCCTGAAGGGGCCCCAGGGGGCCCCCAAGCAGCCCCTCTCCATTTGGGTCTGGGGGCTTTCGTTGGGCCGGGAACCTGGGAGGTACCTGCCCGGTTGCAGGTCGCGGCCCGAGAAGCACTCTGCGGCCAACATGCCAAACGTCCAGCGACTGCTCCCAAAGCGAAGGAGCCAGGACCCAAAGACCTAGCTGGCCTGAAGGGGCCCCAGGGGGCCCCCAAGCAGCCCCTCTCCATTTGGGTCTGGGGGCTTTCGTTGGGCCGGGAACCTGGGAGGTACCTGCCCGGTTGCAGGTCGCGGCCCGAGAAGCACTCTGCGGCCAACGTGCCAAACGTCCAGCGACTGCTCCCAAAGCGAAGGAGCCAGGACCCAAAGACCTAGCTGGCCTGAAGGGGCCCCAGGGGGCCCCCAAGCAGCCCCTCTCCATTTGGGTCTGGGGGCTTTCGTTGGGCCGGGAACCTGGGAGGTACCTGCCCGGTTGCAGGTCGCGGCCCGAGAAGCACTCTGCGGCCAACATGCCAAACGTCCAGCGACTGCTCCCAAAGCGAAGGAGCCAGGACCCAAAGACCTAGCTGGCCTGAAGGGGCCCCAGGGGGCCCCCAAGCAGCCCCTCTCCATTTGGGTCTGGGGGCTTTCGTTGGGCCGGGAACCTGGGAGGTACCTGCCCGGTTGCAGGTCGCGGCCCGAGAAGCACTCTGCGGCCAACATGCCAAACGTCCAGCGACTGCTCCCAAAGCGAAGGAGCCAGGACCCAAAGACCTAGCTGGCCTGAAGGGGCCCCAGGGGGCCCCCAAGCAGCCCCTCTCCATTTGGGTCTGGGGGCTTTCGTTGGGCCGGGAACCTGGGAGGTACCTGCCCGGTTGCAGGTCGCGGCCCGAGAAGCACTCTGCGGCCAACATGCCAAACGTCCAGCGACTGCTCCCAAAGCGAAGGAGCCAGGACCCAAAGACCTAGCTGGCCTGAAGGGGCCCCAGGGGGCCCCCAAGCAGCCCCTCTCCATTTGGGTCTGGGGGCTTTCGTTGGGCCGGGAACCTGGGAGGTACCTGCCCGGTTGCAGGTCGCGGCCCGAGAAGCACTCTGCGGCCAACATGCCAAACGTCCAGCGACTGCTCCCAAAGCGAAGGAGCCAGGACCCAAAGACCTAGCTGGCCTGAAGGGGCCCCAGGGGGCCCCCAAGCAGCCCCTCTCCATTTGGGTCTGGGGGCTTTCGTTGGGCCGGGAACCTGGGAGGTACCTGCCCGGTTGCAGGTCGCGGCCCGAGAAGCACTCTGCGGCCAACATGCCAAACGTCCAGCGACTGCTCCCAAAGCGAAGGAGCCAGGACCCAAAGACCTAGCTGGCCTGAAGGGGCCCCAGGGGGCCCCCAAGCAGCCCCTCTCCATTTGGGTCTGGGGGCTTTCGTTGGGCCGGGAACCTGGGAGGTACCTGCCCGGTTGCAGGTCGCGGCCCGAGAAGCACTCTGCGGCCAACATGCCAAACGTCCAGCGACTGCTCCCAAAGCGAAGGAGCCAGGACCCAAAGACCTAGCTGGCCTGAAGGGGCCCCAGGGGGCCCCCAAGCAGCCCCTCTCCATTTGGGTCTGGGGGCTTTCGTTGGGCCGGGAACCTGGGAGGTACCTGCCCGGTTGCAGGTCGCGGCCCGAGAAGCACTCTGCGGCCAACATGCCAAACGTCCAGCGACTGCTCCCAAAGCGAAGGAGCCAGGACCCAAAGACCTAGCTGGCCTGAAGGGGCCCCAGGGGGCCCCCAAGCAGCCCCTCTCCATTTGGGTCTGGGGGCTTTCGTTGGGCCGGGAACCTGGGAGGTACCTGCCCGGTTGCAGGTCGCGGCCCGAGAAGCACTCTGCGGCCAACATGCCAAACGTCCAGCGACTGCTCCCAAAGCGAAGGAGCCAGGACCCAAAGACCTAGCTGGCCTGAAGGGGCCCCAGGGGGCCCCCAAGCAGCCCCTCTCCATTTGGGTCTGGGGGCTTTCGTTGGGCCGGGAACCTGGGAGGTACCTGCCCGGTTGCAGGTCGCGGCCCGAGAAGCACTCTGCGGCCAACATGCCAAACGTCCAGCGACTGCTCCCAAAGCGAAGGAGCCAGGACCCAAAGACCTAGCTGGCCTGAAGGGGCCCCAGGGGGCCCCCAAGCAGCCCCTCTCCATTTGGGTCTGGGGGCTTTCGTTGGGCCGGGAACCTGGGAGGTACCTGCCCGGTTGCAGGTCGCGGCCCGAGAAGCACTCTGCGGCCAACATGCCAAACGTCCAGCGACTGCTCCCAAAGCGAAGGAGCCAGGACCCAAAGACCTAGCTGGCCTGAAGGGGCCCCAGGGGGCCCCCAAGCAGCCCCTCTCCATTTGGGTCTGGGGGCTTTCGTTGGGCCGGGAACCTGGGAGCTACCTGCCCGGTTGCAGGTCGCGGCCCGAGAAGCACTCTGCGGCCAACATGCCAAACGTCCAGCGACTGCTCCCAAAGCGAAGGAGCCAGGACCCAAAGACCTAGCTGGCCTGAAGGGGCCCCAGGGGGCCCCCAAGCAGCCCCTCTCCATTTGGGTCTGGGGCTTTCGTTGGGCCGGGAACCTGGGAGGTACCTGCCCGGTTGCAGGTCGCGGCCCGAGAAGCACTCTGCGGCCAACATACCAAACGGCCTGGAGGTACCGCCGGTTGCAGACGAAACTGGCAAACGCGATGGCTTTCGTTGGCCGGGAACCTGGGACAGAAACCCAAC
>NW_028168600.1:0-14363 GCF_964237585.1 Gallinula chloropus | reverse complement strand
GGGTGCGGGGCAGATTCTGAGGCAAAAGGGGAAGATTTTGAGGTAAAATATCATTTTGGATTTTGGGAGGAAATTCTGAGGCAAAAGGGGCAGCTTTTGAGATAAACCCTCAGATTTTGGGTGGAAAAAGTCGGGTTTTGGGGTTTGAAGCCGGATTTTGGGGTGCGGGAGGAACTTCTGAGGGAAATGGGGAGGATTTTGAGGTAAAACCTCATTTTTTTGAGATGGAAAAGGCAGGATTTGGGGGGTGTGTGGCAGATTCTGAGGCAAAAGGGGAAGATTTTGGGGTGAAAAGTCAGATTTCGGGGTGCGGGGGAAAATTCTGAGGCAAAAGGGGAAGGTTTTGAGGTGAAAAGTCAGATTTTGGGGTGCGGGGGAAAATTCTGAGGCAAAAGGGGAAGATTTTGAGGCAAAATATCAGCTTTTGGGTGGAAAAAGTCGAGTTTTGGGGTTTGAAGCCGGATTTTGGGGGGTGGGAGGAAAATTCTGAGGCAAAAGGGGAAGGTTTTGAGGGAAAAGGTCAGATTTTGAGGTAAAAAGGTCAGATTTTGGGGTGGGGGGGAAATTTCTGAGGCAAAAGGGGAAGATTTAGAGGCAAAATATCAGATTTTGGGTAGAAAAAGTTGGGGTTTTGGGGTTTGAAGATGGATTTTGGGGTGTGGAAGGAAATTCTGAGGCAAAAAGGGAAGATTTTGAGGTAAAAAGTCAGTTTTTGAGGTAAAGAGTCGGATTTTGAGGTGTGGGGGGGAATTCTGAGGCAAAAGGGGAAGATTTTGAGGTAAACCCTCAGATTTTAGGTAGAAAAAGTCGGGTTTTGGGGTTTGAAGCCGGATTTTGGGGGGTGGGAGAAAATTCTGAGGCAAAAAGGGAAGATTTTGAGGCAAAATATCAGCTTTTGGGTGGAAAAAGTCGAGTTTTGGGGTTTGAAGCCGGATTTTGGGGGGTGGGAGAAAATTCTGAGGCAAAAAGGGAAGATTTTGAGTGAAAAGTCAGATTTTGGGGTGGGGGGGCAATTTCTGAGGCAAAAGGGGAAGATTTTGAGGTAAACCCTCAGATTTTGGAGTGTGGGAGGAAATTCTGAGGCAAAAGGGGAAGATTTTGAGGCAAAATATCAGCTTTTGGGTGGAAAAAGTTGAGTTTTGGGGTTTGAAGCCGGATTTTGGGGTGTGGGAGGAAATTCTGAGGCAGAAGGGGAAGATTTTGAGGTGAAAAGTCAGATTTTGGGGTGCGGGGGAAAATTCTGAGGCAGAAGGGGAAGATTTTGGGGTGAAAAGTCAGATTTTGGGGTGGGGGGGCAATTTCTGAGGCAAAAGGGGAAGATTTTGAGGTAAACCTTCAGATTTTGGAGTGTGGGAGGAAATTCTGAGGCAAAAGGGGAAGATTTTGAGGCAAAATACCAGCTTTTGGGTGGAAAAAGTCGGGTTTTAGGGTTTGAAGCCAGATTTTGGGGTGCGGGAGGAAATTCTGAGGGAGAA
Organism: Gallinula chloropus; assembly: GCF_964237585.1. Lineage (NCBI taxonomy): Eukaryota > Metazoa > Chordata > Aves > Gruiformes > Rallidae > Gallinula > Gallinula chloropus. The sequence continues at coordinate 12,888 of NW_028168600.1, read as the reverse complement.
GGGGAAGATTTTGAGGTAACACCTCATTTTTTTGAGATGGAAAAGTCAGATTTTGGGGGTGTGGGAAAATTCTGAGGCAAAAGGGGAAGGTTTTGAGGTGAAAAGTCAGATTTTGGGTGGAAAAAGTCGGGTTTTGGGGTTTGAAGCCGGATTTTGGGGGGTGGGAGAAAATTCTGAGGCAAAAAGGGAAGGTTTTGAGGGAAAACCTCATTTTTTGAGATGGAAAAGGCAGAATTTGGGGGGTGTGGGGAAATTCTGAGGCAAAAGGGGAAGATTTTGAGGTGAAAAGTCAGATTTTGGTTGGAAAAAGTCGGGGTTTGGGTTTGAAGCCTGATTTTGGGGGGTGGGAGAAAATTCTGAGGCAAAAAGGGAAGGTTTGAGGGAAAACCTCATTTTTTGAGATGGAAAAGGCAGAATTTGGGGGGTGTGGGGAAATTCTGAGGCAAAAGGGGAAGATTTTGAGGTAAAACCTCAGGTTTTAGGGTGCAGAGGGAAATTCTGAGGTAAAAGGGGAAGATTTTGAGGTTAAAATTTAGATTTTGGGGTGAAGCAGTCAGACTTTGGGGTGAAACAGTCTGATTTTGGGGTGTGGGGGAACTTCTGAGGTAAAAGGGGAAGGTTTTGAGGGAAAACCTCAGACTTTGAGGTAAAAAATCAGGTTTTGGGGTGAAAAAGTAAGATTTTGGGGTGGAAAAGTCAGGTTTTGGGGTGCAGAGGGAAATTCTGAGGCAAAAGGGGAAGATTTTGAGGTAAAAATTCAGATTTTGGGGTGAAAAATCAGATTTTGAGGTGGAAAAGTCAGGTTTTGGGGTGTGGGGGGAATTTCTGAGGGGAAAGGGGAAGAATTGGAGGGAAAAAGTAAGATTTTTGGGGTAGAAAAGTTGGATTTTGTGGTGTGGGAGGGGAGAGGGGGGAAATTCCGAGCTAAAAAGGGAAGAATTTGAGGAAAAAGGGAAGAATTTGAGGGAAAAGGGTAGATTTTGGGGGGAAAAAGGCAGATTTTGGGGTGGAGGTGGGGGTATGAGAGGTAAAAGGGGCAGATTTTGAGGTGGAAAAGCAGATTTGGGGTGAAAAAAGGTGGATTTGGGGGGGCCTGGGATGAGATTTGAGTAAAATTGGCACATTTGGGGGATCTGGGGGCAGGTTTTGGGGTGAAAAGGGTGGATTTTTAACATGAAGATGGGCAAATTCTGGGGTGAAGGGGCAGATTTGGGGGGGAAAGTGGGAGATTTAGGGAGAGGGGAGGGATTTTTAGGGTGAAAAGATGGGAGTTCGGGGCTGTTTTTCTTGCCCAGAGGGAGATTTTGGGGGTGGGACACAGGGGGGGAAGGGGAGATTTGGGGTGAAAAGAGGCAAGTTTGGGGGTGCAGGGGCAGATTGTGATGCCTGGAGGGAGATTTGGGGGTGGGGGCACATGGTGGGGGAAGGGGGAGCCCTTCCTGGAGCTCTGGGTTCTACTTCTTACCCTTGAAACGCCCTTGGGTGGGGAGGGGGTGTGGGAGGGGCCCCCCCACGACACACCCACCCCCTCCTCGGGTCCCTCCCTTGCTCCCTGCCCCTGAACCACACCCCTGGGTGCCCTCCCCGAACCTCGGGGGTGCCCTTCCTGAATTCCTGAGTCCCCTCCCAGTTCCCGCTCGTCTCCCGCAGCGTCCGGACGCGTCTGGGTCCGTTTGTCTTTCCCCCCTCCCCTCCCCCCACCCCTTCTTCCTCCTCCTTCCCCCCCCCCCCCCCCCTCCTCCTTCCTTTTTCCCCCTCCCTCCCCCCTCCCCAAATTTCTCCGGGGTCCCCCCTGTTTCTCCCCACCCCAAAGGCCTGGGTCGCTCTCCCCTCCCCAACCCCCCCTTCCCCAAACTCCTGGGTGTCCCCTCCTGGGTGGGGGGGGTCCCATCACCCCCATCCCAACTCCTGGTGGTCCCCTGGGCTGGGGGGGGGAGGGTCCTGCTCCCCCAACCCAACTCCTGGGCAGGGGGTCCTGTCCCTCCCCCAAACTCCTGGGTGTCCCCTGGGCGGGGGGTCCTGCTCCCCCCCCCCCAAACTCCTGGGTGTCCTTTGGGCCAGGGGGTCCCATCCCCAACCCAACTCCTGGGCAGGGGGTCCTGTACCCCCCACCCCAACTCCTGGGTGTCCCCTGGGCAGGGGGGGTCCTGCTCCCCCCAACCCAACTCCTGGGCAGGGGGTCCTGTACCCCCCCCAAATCTTGGGTGTCCCATGGGCGGGGGGTGGTCCTGCTTCCCCCCCAACCCAACTCCTGGGCAGGGGGTCCTGTACCCCCCCCAACTCTTGGGTGTTCCGTGGGGGGGGGGGGGGTCCTGCTTCCCCCCCAACCTAACTCCTGGGCAGGGGGTCCTGTACCCCCCCCCCACCCCACCCCAAACTCCTGGGTGTCCTCTGGGCCAGGGGGTCCCGTCCCCAACCCAACTCCTGGGCAGGGGGTCCTGTACCCCCCCCAACTCTTGGGTGTTCCGTGGAGGGGGGGGGGTCCTGCTTCCCCCCCAACCTAACTCCTGGGCAGGGGGTCCTGTACCCCCCCCCCACCCCACCCCAAACTCCTGGGTGTCCTCTGGGCCAGGGGGTCCTGTCCCCAACCCAACTCCTGGGCAGGGGGTACAGGACCCCCCCCCAACTCTTGGGTGTCCCCTGGGCAGGGGGGGTCCTGCTCCCCCCCCAACCCAACTCCTGGGCAGGGGGTCCTGTATCCCCCCCGAATCTTGGGTGTCCCGTGGGCAGGGGGGGTCCTGCTTCCCCCCCAACCTAACTCCTGGGCAGGGGGTCCTGTACCCCCCACCCCAAACTCCTGGGTGTCCCCTGGGCTGGGGGGTCCGTCCCCAACCCAACTCCTGGGCAGGGGGTCCTGTACCCCCCCCAAATCTTGGGTGTCCTGTGGGCCGGGGGGGTCCTGCTTTCCCCCCAACCCAACTCCTGGGCAGGGGGTCCTGTACCTCCCCCCCAAACTCCTGGGTGTCCCCTGGGCTGGGGGGTCCCATCCCCAACCCAACTCCTGGGCAGGGGGTCCTGTACCCCCCCCCAAATCTTGGGTGTCCCGTGGGCGGGGAGGGTCCTGCTTCCCCCCCAACCCAACTCCTGGGCAGGGGGTCCTGTACCCCCCACCCCAACTCCTGGGTGTCCCCTGGGCGGGGGGTCCTGCTCCCCAACCCAACTCCTGGGCAGGGGGTCCTGTACCCCCCACCCCAACTCCTGGGTGTCCCCTGTGCAAGGGGGGGGTCTCGTCCCCCCCTCTTCCCAACTCCTGGGTGTCCCCTGGGTGTGGGGAGGGTCCCATCCATCGTGTCCCCCCCCAAACTCCTGGGCGGGGGGGGGTCCTGTGTTGTGTGTCCCCCCCCCCCCCTCCTGGGTGTCCCCTGTGTAAGGGGGGGGGGTGTCTTGTCTCCCCTCTCCCCCCAACTTCTGGGCATCCCCTGGGTGGGGGGTGGGGGGGGGGTGTGTCCCTCCCCAAACTCGATGTCCCGCCCCCCTTTTCCACCCCACCCCCCCCACCCTCACTTCCTTGCCCCGGGGCAGCCATGGGGGCAGGCGGGGCGGTCACGTCGCCGCCGGTGACGTCATCGCCGCTCCTGCTGATGTCACCGCAGCCTTCGCCATGTCCCCACCGGTGGCAGCGCTGAGCCCGGAGCAGAAGCAGGAGCTGGCGTCCATCGCCCAGCAGATCGTGGCTCCCGGAAAGGGCATCTTGGCTGCTGATGAGTCAACTGGTGGGTGACTGGGAGGGACTGGGAAGGACTGGGAGGGGATGGGAGGGCACTGGGAGCTACTGGGAGGGCACTGGGAGGTACTGGGAGGGGATGGGAGGACACTGGGAGGTACTGGGAGGGGTTGGAGGGGCACTGGGAGGGCACTGGGAGCTACTGGGAGGGGTTGGAGGGACACTGGTAGCTACTGAGAGGGCACTGGGAGGGCACTGGGAGGGGTTGGGGACACACTGGGAGCTACTGGGAGGGCACTGGGAGGTACTGGGAGGGGATGGGAGGGCACTGGGAGCTACTGAGAGGGCACTGGGAGGTACTGAGAGGTGTTGGAGTGGCACTGGGAGCTACTGGGAGGGCACTGGGAGGTACTGGGAGGGGTTGGGGACACACTGGGAGCTACTGGGAGGGCACTGGGAGGTACTGGGAGGGGTTGGAGGGACACTGGGAGCTACTGGGAGGGCACTGGGAGCTACTGGGAAGGGATGGGAGGGCACTAGGAGCTGCTGGGAGGGGTTGGGGACACACTGGAGGGTACTGGGAGGGGATGGGAGGGACACTGGGAGCTACTGAGAGGGCACTGGAAGGTACTGGGAGGGGTTGGAGGGACACTGGGAGGGTACTGGGAGGGCACTAGGAGGTACTGGGAGGGGTTGGAGGGACACTGGGAGCTACTGGGAGGGCACTGGGAGCTACTGGGAAGGGATGGGAGGGCACTAGGAGCTGCTGGGAGGGGTTGAGGACACACTGGAGGGTACTGGGAGGGGATGGGAGGGACACTGGGAGCTACTGAGAGGGCACTGGAAGGTACTGGGAGGGGTTGGAGGGACACTGGGAGGGTACTGGGAGGGCACTAGGAGGTACTGGGAGGGGTTGGAGGGACACTGGGAGCTACTGAGAGGGCACTGGGAGGTACTGGGAGGGATTACTGGTTTATACTGGGAGCAACTGGGAGTAACTGGGTTATACTGGGATGGTCACAGGCAAGATTGTGGAGAGTGTGAGGATGCTGAGGTGTCATGGGGGGGGTTGGGAGCTACTGGGGGGCACTGTGGCAGCACCGTGAGGGCAGTGGGAGGCTTACTGGTTTATACTGGGAGTAACTGGTTTATACTGGGATGGTCGCAGGCAGGATTGTTGAGAGTGTGAGGACCATGAGGTGCCACTAGGGGGGTTGGGAGCTCCTGGGGGGGAACTGGGAGCTACTGGAAGACACTGTGGCAGCACCATGAGGGTTACTGGTTTATACTGGGAGTAACTGGTTTATACTGGGATGGTCACAGGCAGGGTTGCTGAGAGTCTGAGGACCATGAGGTGTCACTGGGGGGGTTGAGAGCTTCTGGGAGCTACTGGGAGGCACTGGGGCAGCACCATGAGGGCAGTGGGGGGTTACTGGTTTATACTGGGAGTAACTGGTCTATACTGGGATGGTCACTGGCAGCATTGTAGAGGGTCTGAGGACCATGAGGTGTCACTAGGGGGGTTGGGAGCTCCTGGGGGGGAACTGGGAGCTACTGGAAGGCACTGGGGCAGCACCATGAGGGCAGTTTGAGAGTTACTGGTTTATACTGGGAGTAACTGGTTTATACTGGGATGGTCACAGGCAGGATTGCTGAGAGTGTGAGGACCCTGAGGTGTCACTGGGGGGGTTTGAGAGCTTCTGGGAGCTCCTGAGAGGCACTGGGACAGCACCATGAGGGCAGTGGGGGGGTTACTGGTTTATACTGGGATGGTCACAGGCAGCATTGTGGAGAGTCTGAGCACTGTGAGGTGTCACCAGGGGGCGTTGGGAGCTCCTGCGGGGGGGAACTGGGAGCTCCTGGGAGGCACTGGGACAGCACCATGAGGTCAGTGGGGGGTTACTGGTTTATACTGGGAGTAACTGGTTTATACTGGGATGGCTGCAGGCAGCATTGCTGAGAGTGTGAGGACCATGAGGTGTCACTGGGGGGGTTGAGAGCTTCTGGGAGCTACTGGGAGGCACTGTGGCAGCACCATGAGGGCAGTGTGGGGGTTACTGGTTTATACTGGGAGTAACTGGTTTATACTGGGATGGTCACTGGCAGCATTGTGGAGGGTCTGAGGACCATGAGGTATCACTAGGGGGGTTGGGAGCTTCTGGGGGGGAACTGGGAGCTACTGGGAGGTACTGGGACAGCACCATGAGGGCAGTGGGGGGGGGCTTACTGGTTTATACTGGGAGTAACTGGTTTATACTGGGATGGCCACAGGCAGCATCGCCAAGCGCCTGAGCTCAGTGGGGGCGGAGAACACTGAAGAGAACCGCCGGTGGTACCGTCAGCTGCTGTTCACCGCCGACAGCCGGGTGGACCCCTGCATCGGGGGGGTGATCCTCTTCCACGAGACCCTCTACCAGAAGGCGGACGATGGGCGCCCCTTCCCCCAGGTCATCCGCGGCAAGGGCGCCCTGGTGGGCATCAAGGTGAGGACACCGCGGCGGGGACACCGTGGCGGGGACACCGCGGCGGGGACGCGGGCAGGGGGGCGGCGGGGGGTTGGGTGGGCTTTGGGTGGGGGCAACTGTGTCCGTGGTGGGTTCATCATGGGGTCGAGGTGGTGACGTCTTGGGGTCAACCATGGGTGGCTTGATGGAGGGTTGAGGTGGGGACGTCTTGGGGACACCTTGGGGACATCAGGGGGGACGTGGGGGGCATCAGGAGGTTGGGGGGGGACATGGGAGCTGTCAGGAGGTTGGGTGGTCTTTGGGTGGGAGCACCTGTGTCCAAGGTGGGTTCATCATGGGGTCGAGGTGGTGACATCTTGGGGTCAACCATGGGTGGCTTGATGAAGGGTTGAGGTGGGGACGTCTTGGGGACACCTTGGGGACATCAGGCGGGATGTGGGGGGCATCAGGAGGTTGGGGGGGGACATGGAGGTGTCAAGAGGGGTTGGGGACACTGGGAAGGACACGTTGGGTGGCCCACGCCAAGGTGTCCCCATCCCCCAGGTGGACAAGGGCGTCGTGCCCCTGGCTGGCACCAACGGCGAGACCACCACCCAGGGTGAGTGACAGCTGCGTCCCCCTGCGGTGTCACCTCCAGGTCCCCTGCCCTCCCGCTGCCCTGACACCCCCGGGTGTCCCCACCCTGGTGCCACCCGCAAGTCCCACCCGTGTCCCCACCCCCTGATGTCCCCATCCTGTCCCCCCACGCCCTGATGTCCCCTGTGTCCCCACCCCCCGATGTCACCCCAGTTCCCCCACCCCCCAACGTTCCCCCCACCCCCGATATCCCCTTGTCCCCCCCTGACGTCCCCCCCACCCCCCAACCCCCTATGTCCTCCTGTCCCCCCACCCCGACATCCCCCATGTCCCCCCACCCCCTGATGTCCCCCCATCCCCCCACCCCCGATGTCCTCCTGTCCCCCCACCCCGACGTCCCCCATGTCCCCCCACCCCCTGATGTCCCCCCATCCCCCCACCCCCTGATGCCCCCCCGTCCCCCCACCCCCTGATGTCCCCCCATCTCCCCCTGACGTCCCCCCATCCCCCCACCCCCTGACGTCCCCCCATCCCCCCACCCCCTGACTCCCCCTGTCCCCCCACCCCCCAACGTTCCCCCCACCCCAATGTCCCCCCTGTCCCCCCACCCCCTGACGTCCCCCCGACCCTGACGTCCCCCCTGCCCCCCCACCCCCCGATGTCCCCCCATCTCCCCCTGACGTCCCCCCCCGTCCCCTCACCCCCTGACGCCCCCCCTGTCCCCCCACCCCCTGATGTCCTCCTGTCCCCCCACCCCGACGTCCCCCCATCCCCCCACCCCCTGATGTCCCCTGTCCCCCACCCCCTGATGTCCCCCCACCCCCTGACGTCCCCCTGTCCCCCCACCCCCTGACGTCCCCCCCTGTCCCCTCACCCCCTGACGCCCCCCCTGTCCCCCCACCCCCCGATGTCCCCCTGTCCCCACCCACTGATGCGCCCCCTGTCCTCCCACCCCCTGATGCCCCGCGTCCCCCCACCCCCCGACATCCTCCCCACCCCCTGATGTCTCCCTGTCCCCACCCCCTGACGCCCCCCTTGTCCCCTCACCCCCCGATGTCCCCCCATCTCCCCCTGACGTCCCCCCTGTCCCGACGCTCCCCCTGTCCCCCCACCCCCCGATGTCCCCCCATCTCCTCCTGACGTCCCCCCACCCCCTGACGCCCCCCATGTCCCCCCATCTCCCCCTGACGTCCCCCCCTGTCCCCTCACCCCGTGACACCCCCCGTCCCCCCAGGCCTGGACGGGCTGTCTGAGCGCTGTGCCCAGTACAAGAAGGACGGCGCCGACTTCGCCAAGTGGCGCTGCGTGCTCAAGATCACGGCCCACACGCCCACCCGCCTGGCCGTCATGGAGAACGCCAACGTCCTCGCCCGCTACGCCAGCATCTGCCAGCAGGTCTCTGGCCCCTCCCCGCCCTCACCCCGCGGTGTCCCCAACCCCACCATCACCCCGCGGCGTCCCCAGCCCCGCCGCCGTCACCCCGTGGCGTCCCCAGCCCTGCGGCGGCCCCAGCCCCGCCGTCCTCTCACCTCGCCGTGGTTGAGTGGGAGGCAGGGGGTGGGGTGAGGTGGTGACACGGAGGTGCCACCAGCTTTGGTAGCCTTTGAGTGGTTGGGGGTGGCAGGGTGACACTCCCAACCGTGTCACCTGTCCACGTGTCACCTGTCCATGTGTCACCTGAGAGGGTGGCACCTCCCACCGCCCCAAGGCACTTTGGGCCACCTCCCACCACCCTGTCCCCCACCCGTGTCCCCTGGCCACCTCCATGTCCCCCCATCCCATCTCCTCTGGTGCTCGGTGGTGGCACGGTGACGCTCCCGATGGTGTCCCCTGTCCACGTGTCACCTGTCCACGTGTCACCTGAGATGGTGGCACCTCCCACCACCCCAAGGCACCTTGGGCCACCTCCCACCACCCTGTCCCCCACCCATGTCCCCTGGCCACCTCCATGTCCCCCCATCCCATCTCCTCTGGTGCTCGGTGGTGGCACGGTGACACTCCCAGCCGTGTCCCCTGTCCACGTGTCCCCTGTCCACGTGTCCCCTGTCCATGTGTCACCATAGACAGTGGCACCTCCACACAGTTTCACCCTGATGGTGACACCTCCCACCACCCCAAGGCACTTCGGGCCACCTCCCACCACCCTGTCCCCCACCCGTGTCCCCTGGCCACCTCCATGTCCCCCCAACCCATCCCCTCTGGTGCTCGGTGGTGGCACGGTGACACTCCCAATGGTGTCCCCTGTTCATGTGTCACCAGAGACAGTGGCACCTCCACACAGTTTCACCCCGATGGTGGCACCTCCCACCGCCCCAAGGCACCTCGGGCCACCTCCCACCACCCTGTCCCCCCCCCTCCACACCCTGGTGACACTTGTCACCCCCTCATGTCCCCTCAGAACGGCATCGTCCCCATCGTGGAACCCGAGATCCTCCCCGATGGCGACCACGACCTGAAGCACTGCCAGTACGTCACCGAGAAGGTGGGTGACGTCCCCAACCGGTGTCCCCACCCCATCCCCAAGGTGTCCCCAACCCCCAACCGATGTCCCCAACGTGTCACACACCCTCCCCCCAAGGTGCTGGCAGCCGTCTACAAGGCGTTGAGTGACCACCACGTCTACCTGGAGGGGACGCTGCTGAAGCCCAACATGGTGACACCGGGTCACGCCTGTCCCAAGAAGTACAGCCCCGAGGAGATCGCCATGGCCACCGTCACCGCCCTGCGCCGCACCGTGCCGCCCGCCGTCCCCGGTAGGTGACAGCTGCAGGAGGTGGCCATGGCCCCATGGTGGCCCCGTGGTGGCCCTGTCCCCACAGCCATGTCTCTGTGGTGGCCCCATCCCCATGATGTCCCCATGGTGTCCCCATAGCCACATCCATGTCCCCATCCCCATGGTGTCCCTGTCCCAACAGCCATGTCCCCATGGTGTCCCCATAGCCACATCCATGTCCCCATCCCCATGGTGTCCCCATCCCCATGGTGTCCCCATCCCCATGGTGTCCCTGTCCCCGTGGCCATGTCCCCATGGTGTCCCCATAGCCACATCCATGTCCCCATCCCCATGGTGTCTCCATCCCCATGGTGTCCCTGTCCCCACAGCCATGTCCCCATGGTGTCCCCGTCCCCATGGTGTCCCCATCCCCATGGTGTCCCTGTCCCTGTGGCCATGTCCCCATGGTGTCCCCATCCCCATGGTGCCGGTGTCCCAATGGTGTCCCCATCTCCATGATGTCCCCATGGTGTCCCTGTCCCCACAGCCATGTCCCTGTGGTGTCCCTATCCCTGTGGTGTCCCCGTCCCCATAGCCATGTCCCCATGGTGTCCCCATCCCCATGATGTCCCCGTGGTGTCCCCATAGCCACATCCATGTCCCCATCCCCTTGGTGTCCCTGTCTCCGCAGCCATGTCCCTGTGGTGTCCCTGTCCACACAGCCACGTCCCCATGTGTCCCTATCCCCATGGTGTCCTCACGAAGTCCCTGTCCCCGTAGCTACATCCTCATGATGTCCCCATCCTCATGGTGTCCCTGTCCCCACAGTGTCACCATGGTGTCCCCATGTCCCCCCCCAGGCATCACATTCCTGTCGGGGGGCCAGAGCGAGGAGGAGGTGTCCCTCAACCTCATCCCCATGGTGTCCCCATCCCCTAACCATGTCCCCATGTGTCCCCATCCCCTAACCATGTCCCCATGGTGTCCCCACAGTGTCCCCACGGTGTCCCCATCCCCTAACCACGTCCCCACGATGTCCCCCCCCAGACATCACGTTCCTGTCGGGGGGCCAGAGCGAGGAGGAGGCGTCCCTCAACCTCATCCCCACGGTGTCCCCATCCCCTAACCATGTCCCCACAGTGTCCCCATCCCCTAACCATGTCCCCACAGTGTCCCTGTCCCCTAACCATGTCCCCACGATGTCCCCCCCCAAGCATCACGTTCCTGTCGGGGGGCCAGAGCGAGGAGGAGGCGTCCCTCAACCTCATCCCCATGGTGTCCCCATCCCCTAACCATGTCCCCACAGTGTCCCCATCCCCTAACCATGTCCCCACAGTGTCCCTGTCCCCTAACCATGTCCCCATGTGTCCCCCCCCCAGGCATCACGTTCCTGTCGGGGGGCCAGAGCGAGGAGGAGGCATCCCTCAACCTCATCCCCATGGTGTCCCCATCCCCTAACCGTGTCCCCATGGTGTCCCCACAGTGTCCCCATCCCCTAACCACGTCCCCACGGTGTCCCCATCCCCTAACAACGTCCCCAGGGTGTCCCCCACCCAGGCATCACGTTCCTGTCGGGGGGCCAGAGCGAGGAGGAGGCATCCCTCAACCTCATCCCCATGGTGTCCCCATCCCCTAACCATGTCCCCATGGTGTCCCCACGATGTCCCCACGATGTCCCCATCCCCTAACCACGTCCCCACAGTGTCCCCATCCCCTAACCATGTCCCCATGGTGTCCCTGTCCCCTAACCATGTCCCCATGTGTCCCCCCCCCAGGCATCACGTTCCTGTCGGGGGGCCAGAGCGAGGAGGAGGCGTCCCTCAACCTCATCCCCATGGTGTCCCCATCCCCTAACCGTGTCCCCATGGTGTCCCCACAGTGTCCCCATCCCCTAACCACGTCCCCACGGTGTCCCCATCCCCTAACAACGTCCCCAGGGTGTCCCCCCCCCAGGCATCACGTTCCTGTCGGGGGGCCAGAGCGAGGAGGAGGCGTCCCTCAACCTCATCCCCATGGTGTCCCCATCCCCTAACCACGTCCCCACGATGTCCCCCCCCCAGGCATCACGTTCCTGTCAGGGGTCCAGAGCGAGGAGGAGGCGTCCCTCAACCTCATTCCCACAGTGTCCCCATCCCCTAACCCTGTCCCCATGGTGTCCCCATCCCCTAACCCTGTCCCCACGATGTCCCCCCGCCAGGCATCACGTTCCTGTCAGGGGGCCAGAGCGAGGAGGAGGCGTCCCTCAACCTCATCCCCATGGTGTCCCCATCCCCTAACCCTGTCCCCACAGTGTCCCCACAGTGTCCCCATCCCCTAACCATGTCCCCACGATGTCCCCCCCCAGGCATCACGTTCCTGTCGGGGGGCCAGAGCGAGGAGGAGGCGTCCCTCAACCTCATCCCCACGGTGTCCCCATCCCCTAACCATGTCCCCACAGTGTCCCCAACCCCTAACCCTGTCCCCATGTGTCCCCCACCCAGGCATCACGTTCCTGTCGGGGGGCCAGAGCGAGGAGGAGGCGTCCCTCAACCTGAACGCCATCAACCGCTGTCCCCTGGCCCGGCCCTGGGCCCTGACCTTCTCCTACGGGCGGGCGCTCCAGGCCTCGGCCCTGCGCGCCTGGGCCGGCAAGAAGGACAACACCAAGGCGGCCCAGGAGGAGTATGTCAAGAGGGCCCTGGTAGGTCACCTCCCCACCCTGCTTTGGGGACATTTGGGGACGTCACGGGGCGGGGAGGTGGCCCGGGAGGAGGACAGCAGGGTCACCTGTGGGGACGAGGGTTGAGGTGGCCCCCCCAGGGTGGTTGGGGGGGTCTTGGTGGGTCATCTGTGGGGACAAGGGTTGAGGTGGCCCAGGAGGAGGTCAAGAGGGCCCTGGTAGGTCACCTCCCCACCCTGCTTTGGGGACATTTGGGGACGTCACGGGGCGGGGAGGTGGCCCGGGAGGAGGACAGCAGGGTCACCTGTGGGGACGAGGGTTGAGGTGGCCCCCCCAGGGTGGTTGGGGGGGTCTTGGTGGGTCATCTGTGGGGACAAGGGTTGAGGTGGCCCAGGAGGAGGTCAAGAGGGCCCTGGTAGGTCACCTCCCCCCCCCACTTTGGGGACATTTGGGGACATTTGGGGACAGGGATGGGGATGACACGGAGCTGAGGTGGCATCTAGGGAGGGGTTTAGTGGGTGAGAGGGTGGGTCTTGGTGGGTCACCTGTGGGGACAAGGGTTGAGGTGGCCCCGGAGCAGGTCAAGAGGGCCCTGGTAGGTCACCTCCCCACCCTGCTTTGGGGACATTTGGGGACATCACGGGGCGGGGAGGTGGCCCTGGAGGAGGACAGCAGGGGAGGGGTTTAGTGGGTGACAAGGGAGGGTCCCATGTGGGGACGCTGGGGACATGGAGGAGGTGGCCCAGGAGGAGGTCAAGAGGGCCCTGGTAGGTCACCTCCCCCCCCTTTGGGGACATTTGGGGACAGGGAC
>NW_028168601.1:0-13339 GCF_964237585.1 Gallinula chloropus | reverse complement strand
GAAAATGATGCTACTTAGTATTTTGAAAGGCATCTTCTACACGGAGTGGAAGGCAGCTCCCAGTAATTCTCCACTTGACAGCTATTTAATACATTTCAGCTCTGGTTTCAGTTCTACATTTAGATTTACAAAAAAAGGATTCCTGACATTTTGTCAGTTTTTTCATCCATGCCTGTATTCCCACTTCTTCTCACATTTCCTCAGTTCATTACAGCAACCCCTGCTATGACAGGATAAAGCCGTACACAAAAACCCCTTTCATGGCTACTTCACATCGATATCTATTTTTGAGTGAGAAACTGAACTGAAGCAACATGACTCCCTAATTCACTTTTTCTCCTTGTCAGCAACTGGATTGACAGGGCTGGTGTACAGACAGACACACTGTCACCTCCAGTTTAAATGCCCCACTGGGATGTAAATTTAGAATGAAGAGAGTGAAAAAAATTCCAACCCAGCCAGAATCTAAAACATATTTAATGTATATGCCAGACAAGGACAGCTATCATCTCCTTTTGTGAAGAGAAGTTTGATGCTTGAGAGACAGCTTCTGTACAGAAGCAAAAATAGGCTTGTGGGCTCATGAGGTGTGTAAAAGCTCTCCTTGCAGTTGTTGCTTGAATGTCAAATTGTCTTTGGACTTTTACCTAACAAGTATGTTTCCCCCAGCACAGCCTACTTGTTAGTGACTGTTCTCGTATTTGTTTGCTGTAACAGCTTAGAAGATGGGGATTTTCTTCTCCTACACCTGTTTTAGCCAAGGTGGGGTAGGTCAGAAGACCCAAGGGCTTTTCTGCTCATTTTGTTGTTTCTTCTGTCTTGTTGCATAAGAAGGAGGAGAGATTCAATGAAATTCAAAGATAGCAGGTTCAAAATGGATTTAAGAAAATACTTCCTCACATTTTGGCACCTACAGTGATATATGTCTAGACACAGCATCAAGAAAACTAGTACTAGAGAATGTTTTAAAAAAAGATTACATTTGGCAATGGATTCTGAAGAAGATGTGAAGATGCAGATGTTGAAAGTCAATGCCAGAAATATTTTGGAAAAGACAGGAACTTCAAGATTTTATTTACTCTCTCTTCAGGGTTAAGAGATCTGTGTAAATTTTTAGATGCTACTTCAACTGTTTTACAGAGGATTGTTGGTAGGTATGTCAGATATATCTGGTTTTGATCTTTCTCAGAGACAATCTTGAACTATCCAGGCTTCTTGGCATACTGAAAAACCTTATATTGTTATTAACTCCACCTCCTCTAAACATCTTCTGGAAGTAGTTTTTGTTAGCCTAAATCAGACTACCCTAACCTCATTGTTTCTGACAATTCTATTTGTTTCTATCCCCAAGCCTGGAAACACCACCCTTCTGTCACTTCTGTCCCATCCTCGAGCTCAAAGGGTGCTGCTCACTGCATGGCTGCCTCCTTGGTTTCCCTGCCATGTACCAGTTATGCCATTTGGAGTGCAACTACTGCAAGCAGGATCAAAGTGGTTCCTGAGAAGTAGGTAATGATATTAAGCATTAGCACTGATGGATATTTAATTACTAGAATTATCTTTTAACTAATTAACTGGTTCAAACTGTTGGACAGAAGTGACTTTCAGTCCTACCGAAGTCCATGTCACCATAGCCACATCACAGAGGAGGGCAGTCCTTCAGCCATGGATCAATTCCCTTCTCTACCGTGAACTCTCCATGTTACCAGGAAGAACTTCCATTGGTTTCCTGGTACATTCAGGTCACTGCACATGATAAAGCATATAACACCCTTCCTTAATTAAAAAAGGAGTTACCACCTTCAGGAAGGTGTAAGAATTTACACATAAGGAATCACAAAAGTACCCCATGGCCACAAATGAATAGACAACCAATTCACACTAAGCAGCTTGATCGACTTTCCCATGATCTGAGGGTGAAAAAGCGTATCCTTGCACAATCACACCTCATACACGCACCCACCAGCGTCAGTTGCTCGGTACAGTAACGTCGAACTTGTTCCACAGCCAGCGCCAAATTCCAAGTCCAGCTACTCTCAGAGGACCAGGATATGAATTTCAGACAACATATTTTTTGACAGCCCAGACTGGCACACCCACTGACCTCATGCAGAGGTCTGCACATACTTCAAGGGTAGAATATATCTTTTATGTAGTACACTGTTGTTTATCTGCTTAATGCCTTGTCATAGTCAGTAGTGCTGAGTAAGATGTACTCCCCTTCCAGGTTCCTGTGCTTTCTCCCTGATCTCCTCCATCTCCTGTTCTCTTCTCCCTCTCTTCCCACCCATCCTTTCCTCCTTCTATATTTCCTTCCCTGTAAAAGCTCCCAGCTTTGACCATGAAGCAAAGAAATATTTCATATCTCCACCACTAGGGTAAGAGCTGTCCTTAGATTAAACTTATTCAATCCAGGTAAACCCAGTAAATTGGATTTCAACCAATTATGATTTCCAAGCACACAGAGCTGACCCTCTGCTAACTCTCTGATTTAACCAGGCTGTTATTAACAACATTTCAATTTAATTTTAGATTAATTTCAGGCATTAAATTTGATGTCCAAATAAGTTAAAAGAATCCTAAACTAGCCTTTCAGACTGTCTGTAGGGCCAGGAAACCAATCCTGACTCAGTTACATTAATAAAATGTTTTGCAAACCTCTCTTGCAATCGATGCAGTGGCAGAAAATATATTGACATTTAGTTCCTGAGCTTTTCCAAGCCTCTTGGTGATGCCATGTAAGTGCTGTCAGATGAATCTTTTCAGTGAAATGTTGCTAAAATTGCCTATTTTCTAAGTAGCTGTGTTTTATTTTTCTTGTTCAAAGATGTTAAATAACAATAATTCTTTCCTTCACTCTTTACTTTGTTGGGCATTGAGGAGGGTGGGAAGTTCCAGTTAAATTAAGGGTTTGGAGCCTGGAGGGGTGCGGGAGAGGAAATGGAAGGAAACTAGTAAGGATATTTTTTGGCACAAAATGCCCAAAGACCTCTGGCAAGCTTGAGGTAGTTTGGTAAGCAACTGAGAAGATATGCATAGTGGTGAGGGTAAGGTGTATCATCCTCCTGGCTGCTGGTCTGCCATGAAGTGACCCACACTCCACTCCTGTAAGAACAGAGAGCTGCTGGAAGGGAACTAAATGGAGAATCTGGGCTTAATTTGCTCAAGAAAACAAGAAATGGCTTTAGGAAAAAAAAAAAACAAACACCCACTTACTGATTCTTATGCTAAATATGTTGTTTTCATTGCAGCAGGTGAATAATGTCAGAGGAGGAACTTTAATCACAACCAGAGCAAGTACACTACTGTGGCTTTAATTGAGGAATAATTAATTTTAAAGTAGTGCAAGTTACATTTTCTCAGGTTGCTCATTATGCAGCATTTGTATGTAATCATTCACATACACACAGCGCATCCTGGGACACATTAAGCATTTCATTTTCATGTATTTAAAAAGGAGCTTCTTGCTGTTAAATTACTCACAGCCCTTCCAGAACCCACCAGTATTTATATAGCTTTTGCCAATGTTTACATTAGCAGCAGAGGTGCTAACGGATCAGTAAGATAATTTTCCCTCAGGTCTGAGTAGGATTTTTCTGTACTTTCCTGAAGGAATCTGGAAGATAATCCACAATATTTACCAACAATTAATTTGTTGTCAAATACATGCCTTTTGTGTCAAACTGCAGTTTCTTAGGTTATGGTTGTTATTGTAATGGTGGCTGTGCCTTTCTCTCATACACAGGTGCGCACATGCCTGTGCGCGCACACACACTGACATGGTACATCAGACATGTAACTACTTTTTAGGACTATAATTAGTCCAGATCATGCCAGCTCAAGTTCCTAAAGCAAAAAAGCCTTAAAGGCTCTTTCTTCTCTTTCCAACGTATAGCTTGACTGGATGAAAGCTTTAGGCATCCTGGCACCAAGGGATGATTTTCTTCTATGGGCAAAGGGAAAATCCAGCAGAGACATCCATCTCACATGACAGCTGGCAGACTTGGCACTGTCCTTACACAGGACGCTGTGCAAAGCCACTGGCTAATCCATCCTGCAACTTCTACGTAGTTGCAAAAAGTGTAAGAAGTGAGAAAGCGCTGGATGACAGTGCACCTTATCTCTATCAGACACAGCTGCAATACTTTCCAGTCATCTTTACTCAGCAATTTCCAGTTTAAGGAGTGTCTTCTTTAGGACTGAAGAAAATAACTTACTATCTTGCCCAGGGTGTAACTGGGCAGGATCTCTTCGGGTCCTTGCCAGGAGAGAGCATCACAAAAGTACAAACAGATTAGTAATGGGTACCCAACCGAGTTTGCATCTGAAGCTACGCCTAGGCTGGCCTGCAGTGAGAATTACGCATATTGGCTAAAATCGAATGAGCAATAAACACAGGACTAATGGATTCAGAAAACATAAGGGCACCCAGAAAATTATGAGAGCTTCTGAGTGTTTCTCAGTGACATGCAGCAATGACAGTGTAATTATACCAATCCTAGAACCAGGGGAATATTTTTAAGAACATCTGTCAAGCTAATGGTAGCTCCACTGTTTGCTGTAGTCCCTCTAGTCACCCCTTCAAAAATGTTGGCTGCCTTCACCTCCATTACTTCCTCCCCTGTGCTTAAGAGGAAATGCCATGTATGACTTCTACTTTTGACACTTCCTCCTCCAGCAAGTTACCTGCAGATTCGAGCTTGCAAACAGCCCGATGGGCCTGTGAGGTTTATTTCAGATTATTGCAGTGAAATTCTTTAGCGATGGGCCTGAAACACAGGGCTGTTTTGTCTACCTAACAGGGTGCTGTTTTTAGCACGTCAGTGCTAGCAATCTTCTTATTCACAGCCTCGTCTATCCACTCTTGCTGCTGGCATCCTCCTGCCAGTTGAGGAATCTCTTTGCCAACTGCTTTTGGTCTTCATTGAAAATGAAAGACAACGCCAACATTCAGTGGATGTATTTTACTTCTGGGAAAAAACTAAGCAATGCGAACTCTCTAAGCAGGTTAAGCAGTCTCAGGAGCTAAGACAAAAGCATGCAAAGTGTCCAATCTAACTTGCACATGGCCTTAAACAACCCATGTCTTCCAGCCCTTTGTTCATAGAAATTTCCCATGTAGCAATTTTGGGGCAGGGAAAAGCTGTCCAATATTTTGTATACATAGAAACTGTGAAGCTCTCTGTTCAGACAGAAACATTTGAGGAACAAGTGACCCTTGTAACAGGATATGTGTGATCCCAAAAGGCAGTGCATCTACTTAACCAGATGACATCGCAGTCCTGCATATATTATCATAAAGATTGGTACAGGAAAGGATTTTACTGAGAATACGAGTTATCCTGAAGAACAAAGGTGAGTTGAAGGTAATGGCACTTGAGCTATCACTCCAGCATTCTAATGACCAGACATCAAAGTGAACTCTGGCATCACAAGCGCCATCGTCTGATGAACACAGGAGAAGCTTGGACTGGATCCGATGCTCAGCTGCTGCATCTTGTATGTTGGGCATGCTAAATTCACTGCTGAAACAAGTCAGCAAAGAGACAGCAAAGTTTTAAACCACTTCTGTCAGAGATAAATTTCTCTTTTCTGAAGCCTTAAGTGTCTTAATCCCAGACATTAGATAGCATTGCATGAACAGTTTCATATTGTTAAAATAAATCCCAAATCATTGTAAATATTTGCCAGTTTTGATAAAAGCATTTATATCAAAGCATAACAACTGTTCGTAGCTGTATTCTGAGCCATTCTAGTAGTCTTATCTTGGCATGAGGAGAAAAAGCAAATCTTCCAAAAAGTTAAATGGTTGTTGTGATCATCCCTAGGAAACTAGATTAGGATAATTCCCCCTCCATCCATTGCCCTTTAAATGAAGGGAGAAGAAAAGGTTTCCCTTTCCGACCCCAGGTCTTCTTCAGGATGTCAGCATCCTCAGAAATGTTTGGACTTTGTCTTCTGACACTCCAGGCTCACATTCGAGAAGTAACACAGCAGTGTGGGTGATTTCAGTGTAGCTGCTTTTATAGGTACTGGTAGGTGTAGTTAATGTAGTTAAGTGTGGATGCTTGCTGCTGCTCTTCGCTGGATAACTTCAGACTCTGAAATGTGCTTCTGTTGAGATTTTCAAATGTAACTTGAAGCAATCCCTGAAACTTAATGAAGCAACCCAAGCTGGGAGAAGGCAGAGCACCTGCCTTTTGAAAATCAGGAAATTATAAGGTATTTGAGTCCAGAGACTTGGAAATCACTAGTTGTATGTGAGCATGTTGGCCTCACTCCTTTTCTGTTGAATTTAAGATGTCTGTTTCATGGCAGTTTATTGGTTTTGTCTGGTGTGGCAGAATAAGAATAGCCCTTAACCTGATAATGTCCACAGGGATAGTTTGGGCAAACACTGCCAGTGTGTTTGTTGTGCTTGTTCTCTCTATATACACTGCAAATGGACAGAATAGAAAGTTTCTCTACTAACTTATAGAGACATATTCAAAAAATAAATATAAAAAAATGTTTTGATTTTAGGCCTCAGTGCTGAACCGACAATGATGTTACTCATTTCAAACCATCTATGGCCTTGCTTCTTTGTTCAAATGTTCTTTAAGTGCTTCAGAAATCTTAATGTTGCTTCCATGGTGACGGGATGGAAAAAATACAGAGCAAAAGACCCTTTCCAGATTGTATCCATTTCATTCATTTATCTCTCCAGAGCTCAGAACAAAGAGAAAACAAAAAAATACTTGCTCCAGCAATAAAGCACATTACTGATTTTCCTAATGGTGGTCAGAGATCATGCTGATCAGGAGGCCTTGCTATTCCTATTGTCTCTTTACTCATATGAAAAAACCTTTCCTTCAGCAAGGTGAACTTCCCGAAAGTTATTTCTGGGCTCAGACATAACAATTCACAAATTAATCCATTATTTGGTTTAGGGTGGGATAAAATAATTTATTCTAATAATTTTCAGCTTCCTCAGTTGCTCTGGCAATCCCAGACGCCTTGTCACCCTCAGCAACATATGTAGACTCTGATTCATGTGAGTTCATATGAGTCCTGTGGTCCCACATAAATCGGAAGCAGGGATGAAATAGCCAGCAGACATGCCCTATGACATTTAGTTTCTGGGAACGCAAAAAACCTCCCGCCCATGTCCTCCTTCAGTAGCAATGTTAGTTAAATTCTGACTATTTAACACAGATGGAATCATGCTCACAAAGATGCTTAAACTATTTCCCAATTGTATTCTTAATGAGAAATTACTGGTTACGTGGATTGTTTAAATAGAAAAAGAAAGCACATGCATTACTATTCCTGGTGAGTTCGTTACTCCTTGGGCTTCCTTTTACAGGAAACAGATGTAAACTGAGACGTTCCAGCTATCAGAGCAATACAAGATGCTGCTTTTCTCCTCTCTCCTTGTTTGGAAGATAAGTTTCCAGATCGACTACTGGAAAGTCCAAATTCATTGAGAAGAGGGAGAAGGCTGGGGGAGGGAAGGCAGGCAGGCAGGGAGGCAGGCAGGGAAGGACGGAGGGAGGGAGGGAGGAAGGAAGGAAGGAAGGAAGGAAGGAAGGAAGGAAGGAAGGAAGGAAGGAAGGAAGGAAGGAAGGAAGGAAGGAAGGAAGGAAGGAAGGAAGGAAGGAAGGAAGGAAGGAAGGAAGGAAGGAAGGAAGGAAGGAAGGAAGGAAGGAAGGAAGGAAGGAAGGAAGGAAGGAAGGAAGGAAGGAAGGAAGGAAGGAAGGAAGGGAGGGAGGGAGGGAGGGAGGGAGGGAGGGAGGGAGGGAGGGAGGGAGGGAGGGAGGGAGGGAGGGAGGAAAAGTTTCCTCTGTGCAGGGGAGGTAGGAGAGGAGAGGTCAGAAGAGGAAGGTTTTGCACAGAAGCAGTGCAAAGGAAAGGCAAAGAACCAGGGATAGATTAGTCAAATACCTTTTTCATCCATGCACAAGGTGCTGGGGTCAGTATATCCACTTGTATGCCTGCTTTGGCCACAGTCCAGTGGACAGTTCAGCATTGCTCGGGGAAGACAGTCTGCTGAGAGTAGCGGGGTGGCTCAGGACTGTAGAGTGAAGCTGGTGGGGGTTTATAAACTTGTAGCTTCAATTTAAAAGGACAAACTCCAGGAAAAAATCAGAAATTGCTAACAAATCAAGGCAGTACCAAGTCAGTCAGGGCAGTTATAACACAGTACACCACATCAGTTTTCAATTTGTATTTTCTATTTACTCTTCGGTATTGCCTAAGGATCCCAGTTTGGACTGAGTCCCAAAAATAGCATCTTAACGGAGTACCAGATACACTTGGGTGTGTATCCTGCATACAGGGGCCTCCCTGTTCTTCTACTGTCATCGGAGTTTACCGCAGCTGCCTCCTGCCCATACACCCTAGTTACAAAAAAGCCAAGCTGTGAAAGGAGATGTGTGTCATAGCATCAAACAGCTGGACCCCAGAGGTAAAGTGCTTCTGGAAGCCGTGGTGAAATGTAGACATAGTGGCTATTGTATGAACCAAGAGCACTAGAAAGATTATAGCTTGAGCAGCTTCTGGTCAAAAGACAACCCAGAGAAGTACATATAACCACAAAAGTCACTTTTTGAAAGCTGAATTTGATATGAGATCTCTGTGTGTTTTCCCAGTTTCCTAACCCTAAATAATTCATTTCCCTTAACATCACCCACAGCATCCGTTTGGCAGTTAAATGCCTTTATAGTTCCCACGCTGTTCAATTATCCTCTTTCCCTCCTGTTTTATCAACCACAGCGTAGCTGTGGCCATTTTTTTGAGGCATATTCTTTTGATACTTTGCGACTTCTGTAATTGTGGGTGAGTTGACCTGACCAGTACACCAGAAAAATGCATTTGTCTGGATGTCCTGGGTTCAGCCAGGTTAGGGTTAATTTTCACCAGAAGCTGGGATCGGACACAACCAGGGCAGGTGACCCAAACTAACCAAAGAAGGTATTGCATAACATATGAAGTCACGCCCAGTATAACGGGGGCTAGCTGTGGACGGAAGGTATGGCTCTGGGATGTGCAGCTCGGGGACGACCTGGTTTTGTCACAGGTCTCTAGTGTGCCATCTGAGTTTTAGGTGAGACACTGCATTGTGCATCACAAATTTTGTATACTCTGCTGTAAGTCCTGTTGCTTTTATTTCCCTCTCCCTGTGCTGTCCCAGGAAACTGTCCTTATCCCAAACCAGGAGGTTTGTCTTTGTTTCCCCTCTCCAGTGGAGGAGGGAGCGAGCATCCACGTGTTGCTCAGCTGCCAGCTGGGGCCAAACCACGACACTGTGTGCTTCAGTTCACACACTTTCATGGTTCTTTTCCTGCTTTGTAACTTACTGACAAAAATCATGCCATGCCAGGTCTTCATTCAAAATGTCAAAAGTCTGAGAAAAAGTTATTCTTAAAATATTAGGTGGAGAGTCTTGAGAGAGCTTGAAGGTGTTTGTTTGCTTGTTCATTTGAGTTTTTGGAGGACTGGCAGGAAAACCGGTATGAAGTGTTTAAGCATAGCCATTGAAAGGCAAATCCACTCATCACAATGGCTTTCTTGTATTGCAGCAAGTTTCTTCAGATGTGAGAGTTATTTTGGGGGGAGTGCAGTTAAGCAGTTCGTAGAATAGTTGCACTTCTAATCCTTTCTAGTTCCTTTCAGTGTACATCTCAAATCAGTGGTTGGGGAGTCTCCATCCTTGGAGATATTCAGAAGCCATCTGGACACGTTCTTCAGCAACCAGCTCTAGGTGTCTCTGACAGAGCAGGAGTACTGGACCAGATGACCTCCAGAGGTCCCTTTCAATCTCAAACATGCTGTGATCTAGTGAGTCTATCTACTGATAAGAGAGCCCTTCAGATCTCAATATTCCTTTCTCAGAACCATACACTTTTTGGAAAAAAAATCCCAAAACACTCTTCTGTTTCCATCATTTTTGGAGATGATGTTACTTGGCCTATGTGGGTGAGGGAATTGTTTCTGGGTTTGGTTTTGGGGTTTTTTTTCTGTTCTTTCTGTTAGCAACTCACTCTAAATAAAAGAAATGTGGGGGTACAACAGAGATTCTGCTGGTGTCATCACATGGTTCATCTCAGCTACTCCCACACAGCTTTCAGAAAATTACTCTCTGTCACCTCCACATTTGCCACAATCAAGAGAGAGTGCTATTTCATTCTTACATTAACCAGTCCTTAAGTACCTTCCCTGCACCTCAGACTAACGAAGAAGAAAAGGTAGGGGAAAAAACTACTCCGATGAATATTTTAAATATTCACTTTCAGAGGGCATTGTCCCTTTTTGCATACAGTATTTGAACAATTTTTGTCTTGCATCACTCTCTGATTATAAACTTGAAACCTACTTTACTCATTTATAGCAATTTTTGTAATTTCTCCAACACTTCAAAATCATCTTGAGCATTTATAGTGCACCAAACATCTTCGGATTGGGTTGTGGCTCAAGACAGAACTGTGACATACATGAGATGTGTCACTACATACATGAGATATGTTACTACAGATGCTTCTTAACAGTGATACAACTCTGAGTCAGACTTCCTTGGGTTTTTTATTCATTTAGTGGGTGGGACATAAATTATTGCTAGCCATGATAGCTGTGTCAGCCCTGACAGTTGGGTGGATCAAGAGATGTCTCTCTCTGTTCCTTAACTCTGTTCAAGGAGAATAAGCAAGTTCACTGTTTTTATTTCTTCTTTAATTCTAGAAGCCTGTGGGAAAGATAGTCTAACTCACTGTGACCCAGGTCTAACGCTCCTTCCAGCCTTGGTGTCTGTTTGCAGCTCATCTGCATTCAGAATTATGCCTCCCTTATCTTTGATTGTCTGGCACGGTTTCAGGCTGGTAGATATGTATGCAAATACACATTGCTTCAAATAATTTGGCAACTCTACTACTCTGAAACTTGTTTTATATCAAATGTGACATTTCCTGTGAGTGGGACAATATCTTACTTTAACACTATTGAGACCAACAACTTGCTGTTGATTTTCCATTTGGTCCTTTAACTGTCATTTAATGGCAAGGGGGGGGGGATATCTCATGTTAAATATTAAATGAGTATTTAAATCCCTCATTGATAAGGATGAAGGGTTGCTTGGTGTTCCCTATCAATAAATAGGGTGCCTAAACAAAGGGCTGCATTGAGTTGGATGTCAGGCTCTCATCCCAGTGATCCAGCGCTGAGTAGCTCCATCTCAGGAAGTGTCTGAACATATGGACATAGTTAGCTTCCCAGCAACAGGAGAGTCAGAACCTGAAAGCAAGTCTGCCAGGAAAATCAAACTGGTGTAAGCCCATAAGAAGTGCAGACTGTTGTATCCATACAGGAATATCCACAAGGCCACTGCTACATCCCAGTCTTGCTGTGCTCATTTTATCTAGTGCAAGTGTGATATTTGCTTATCACAAAGGTCAGGAGGAAAAAAAAATCTAGAAATGAAGAGGAGCAATGATCAGGTGCCAGAGAAATACCCTGCATAAATAGTTTGTGCATACCCTGATGCTGCAAAAGTAGAGCATATGCCCTGACATGTGTCCGTATATACCCTGACATGTGGAAGGTAAACTCAAAGTCTTGTGAAGAAGTCAAAGTTGTCAAATTTGGAGCATTTCCCAAATTACTGAGCCTCCAAGGAGCCTTTGATATCTGTAGGTCATAAAAAACCTGGGAGGCAGGACAGAACACACTAGCCACGGATAAAAACAGACTATATATTGCAGTGTGTTTAGCAGGTAAATAAAGCATTGCTGTAAGGATTGCAAGGTATTTAGAGGGAGGTTGGAGAAGTTCAGGGGCATATTTTGTTTTGAGATGAAGTGGTTCCCAAAGTTCAAGGTAAAGTTTTCCCTGGTTCTGAAATTGGTGACAGCTGCAGGGTTTTTTTCATGTTTTTTCTTGCTTTACTTATTATTTTCCTCATTTGGATATTCTGATCAAAACCAACAGAATTCCTTCTGAGTATGTGGGAATAACAAATCTGGCACCCACCAAGCACTTTTTTACTGATAATAGGGAGAGAAGACTGATCCCTTCTCTAACTATGATGATGTTTATTGATTTTACACATTCGCAGCAGTTCCTTGAGCAGAATAAAGCCGTTTTCCTCTTTTTCTTAACAAAAAACTTATAGCACGTGGACAAAACTGATACAGGAACACAATCTAAAAATCTCAGCATTCACCCTTTCCAACTGGTTTTCTCAAGAAGAAAAAGTAGTCATTTTCTAGTGAGAAGTTTACCCTGTACCCACTTTTACATAACTTGTGCATAAGCTTTACATACATACATGAGCCAGTGTGCTGGTTCTGTCTGGGATCGGATTAGTTTTCTTCACAGTAGCTAGCATGAGGCTGGGTTTTGGATTTATACTGAAAATGGTGATGATAATATAGACATGTTTTCATTATTGTTGAGCAATGCTTATAAGGAGCCATAGTGTTTTCTGCCAGGGACATACCATCCCAACAGAAAGTAACCTTGGAGGGGCACAAGGTACTGGGAGGGGACAAAGCTGGGACAGGTGACTCCAAATGACCAAAAGGATGTAGAATCCTAGAATGGTTTGAGTTGGAAGGAACATCAAAGTTCATTCAGTTTTAATCCCCTGCCATGGACAGGGACACCCTTCACTAGACCAGGTTGCCCAAAGCTTGAACCCCCGCTTAGGGGGGTTGGACCCGATGATCTCTCAAGGACCCTTCCAACCCCTATGATTCTATGATTCTATGAATTCCAGATAGTGGGACACTGTCCCGACCTGGAACAGTCTGATCTGGGAGATTCATTGTTATATCCAGAGTGAGATTAAGGCACAAACAAGGTCAGATGCTGTAAACTAAAGGAATTTATTGGTTACCTCAAATACACATAGATGCAAGAGAAGGAGGGAGAGAGTGAAAGGAAAGAAGAAAAAAAAAAGAATAAAAAGGTGCAATAGCTACCTTAGAGTGTCTTACAGGCACCCACTGGTTCTCTGGGCAACCTGTTCCTAATGTCTAATCTAAATCCACCCTTTTTCAGTTTAAAGCCATTACCCCTTGCCCTGTCACTACATGCCCTTCTAAAAAATCCCCACCCATCCAGCTTCGATTCCTCATTACAACATGCTCAGCAGATAAAGCTGAGGGGAAGAAGAAGGAATGGGAAGGTCATTCAGAGTAATGACCTTTGTCTTCCCCTCACCACTGGGCATGATGGAGCCCTGCTTTCCTGGAGCGGAACACGTGCCTGCCCATGGGAAGTGGGGAGTGAATGCTTTGCTTTTCCATCATATCAACCTACTTATGGTGACTGTATTGACAGTGTCTGGTTACATCTCTGGTTAATC
>NW_028168602.1:0-3000 GCF_964237585.1 Gallinula chloropus | reverse complement strand
GCGCCCCGAGCTGCAGAGCCTGGCTGACCCCCCTGTGCCCCCCTGTACCCCCCTGTGCCCCCCTGTCCCCCCAGGAACCCCACTCCCGGGGGCACCTCTCGCGCCCCGAGCTGCAGAGCCTGGCTGACCCCCTGTACCCCCCTGTACCCCCCCCAAACCCCCCTGTCCCCCCAGGAACCCCACTCCCGGGGGCACCTCTCGCGCCCCGAGCTGCAGAGCCTGGCTGACCCCCCTGTGCCCCCCTGTGCCCCCCTGTGCCCCCCTGTCCCCCAGGAACCCCACTCCCGGGGGCACCTCTCGCGCCCCGAGCTGCAGAGCCTGGCTGACCCCCTGTACCCCCCTGTACCCCCCCCAAACCCCCCTGTCCCCCCAGGAACCCCACTCCCGGGGGCACCTCTCGCGCCCCGAGCTGCAGAGCCTGGCTGACCCCCCTGTGCCCCCCCAAACCCCCCTGTCCCCCCAGGAACCCCACTCCCGGGGGCACCTCTCGCGCCCCGAGCTGCAGAGCCTGGCTGACCCCCCTGTGCCCCCCTGTACCCCCCTGTGCCCCCCTGTCCCCCCAGGAACCCCACTCCCGGGGGCACCTCTCGCGCCCCGAGCTGCAGAGCCTGGCTGACCCCCCTGTGCCCCCCTGTACCCCCCTGTGCCCCCCTGTCCCCCCAGGAACCCCACTCCCGGGGGCACCTCTCGCGCCCCGAGCTGCAGAGCCTGGCTCCCTACACCACCAGCGCGTCGCGGGCGAAGCTCCTGGCCAAGAACCGCCAGACCTTCCTGCTCCAGACCACGCGGCTGACGCGGCTGGCGCGGCGCCTCTGCCGTGACGTGCTGCAGCCCCGGCGCGCCGCCCGCCGCCCCTACGCCCCCATCAACGCCAACGCCATCAAGGCCGAGTGTGAGGGGCTGGGGAGGGGGCTGGGGGGCCGGGGGGGGCTGGGGAGGGGGTTGGGGGGCTGGGGAGGGGGTGTGCTGCAGCCACGCGGGGCTGCCCAGCGCCCCTACGCGCCCCCATCCAGGCCGAGTGGGAGGGGGGATTGGGGGGCTGGGGAGGGGCTGGGGGGCTGGGGAGGGGGCGTGTGCCCATCAAGACTGAGTTGGGGGGGCAGAGGGGGTTTGGGGGGGCTGGGGGGCAGGGGGAGGTAAAGGGGGGCAGGTTTGATGCCACCCCCACCCCGTGTGTCCCCCCCAGGCTCCATCCGGCTGCGCTGGGGGGTCAGGGAGGGTGATGGGCAGGGGGGGTGAGGGGGGGGTCCAGGCCATGATGCCGGGGGTGGGGGTCCGGGTTTAACCCCCCCCGGGCCGTGTCCCCCCCCCAGGCTCCATCCGGCTGCCCAAGGCCGCCAAGGCCCCGCTGAAGATCCACCCGCTGACCCGGCTGCCCCTGGCCGGGCGGCCAGGGTCGCACCGGGCTGGGGGGGGTCTCAGGGGGGCTGGGGGACACAGGGGATGGGGGGTGGTCACAGGGAATGGTGGGAGCCCAGGGGCTGGGGGGTTGCAGGGGATGGGGAGGGGTCCAGGGGCTCAGGGGGGGTCCCAGGGCTGGGGGGGGTTCAGGGGCTTTAGGGGTGTCCCAGGGGCTCGGGGGGGGTCCCAGGGCTGGGGGGTTGCAGGGGATGGGGAGGGGTCCATGGGCTCAGGGGGGGCAGCCCCCAGTTTGGGGGGGGGGGTCCCAGGGCTGGCTGCGGGGTCTCTCCGGGAGCTGGGGGGGGTCCCCACCCCCTGACCCCCCCTCCTTTCCCCTCCTTTCCCCCCCCAGCGGCTCAGGCCCCCCTGAAGCCGAAGGCGCCGCGGGGCACCAAGACCCCCATCAACCGCAACCAGCTGAGCCAGAGCCGGGGGCTGGCGGGGCTGGGGGGCAAGAGGGGCTACGAGGGGGCCGGCGACGGCCACCGCCCCCCCCGGGTACGGGGCGCGGGGGGGCTGCGCGGGGGCGGCGAGGGCCCCCACCCCCTGGTACGGGACGGGGGGCTGGGGGGGGCTGGGAGGGGGGTTAATTGGGGGGGGGATTGATGGGGGGGGATTTGGGGGGGGGATTGATGGGGGGGGATTTGGGGGGGGGGCTGGGAGGGGGATTGATTGGGGGGGGATTGAGGGGGGGGATTGGGGAGGGGCTGGGAGGGGGAGTTATGGGGGGGGATAGATGGGGGCGGGATTTGGGGTGATTGACGGGGCGGGATTTGGGGTGATTGACAGGGGGCGGGGCCTATGGCTGATTGGCAGCGATGGGGGTGGGACTTGGGGTGATGGACAGGGGGTGGGGCCCGGAGGGTGATTGACAGGGCAAGGGGGGGATGATTGACAGGGGGGTAATGGGGGTGGGGCCAATGGCTGATTGACGGGATGGGGGATGATGGGGCGGGACTTGGGGGTGACTGACAGCTCCCGGAGCCAATGGGAAGGGCTGTTGAAGGGGCTCTAGGGGGGGCGGGGCTTGAGGGTGACTGACAGCTCCCGGAGCCAATGGGAAGGGCTGTTGAAGGGGCTCTAGGGGGGCGGGGCTTGAGGGTGACTGACAGCTCCCGGAGCCAATGGGAAGGGCTGTTGGGGCCGGTTTGGGGGGCTGGGGGGGTCTGTGGGCCCGATCCCTGACGCGGCCGCGCAGGTGGGCGGCGCGGGGCTGCCCTTCTCCGCCAACGGGCGGCCCTTGGCAGCGGGGGGGCTGCGAGCGGGACCCCCCCCCGCCAGCAAGCGCCAGAAGCTGAACCCGGCCGACGCCCCCAACCCCGTCGTCTTCGTGGCCACCAAGGACACCAGGTGAGGGGGGGGTGGGCTGTGGGGGGGGGTCTGCGGGGTCCCTGTACCACCCCTCAGGGGGTGGCTGTTGGGGGGGGTCTGGGGGTCCCCGTGCCCCCTCCCCAGCCCCTCAGGGGGTGGCTGTTGTGGGGTGGTCTGGGGGTCCCTGTGCCCCCCCCCCCAAGCCCTTCAGGGGTGGGCTGTGGGGGGGGGTCTGCAGGGTCCCTGTACCACCCCTCAGGGGGTGGCTGTTGGGGGGGGTCTGGGGGT
>NW_028168603.1:15000-32285 GCF_964237585.1 Gallinula chloropus | reverse complement strand
GAGTGCTTCTCGGGCCGCGACCTGCAACCGGGCAGGTACCTCCCAGGTTCCCGGCCCAACGAAAGCCCCCAGACCCAAATGGAGAGGGGCTGCTTGGGGGCCCCCTGGGGCCCCTTCAGGCCAGCTAGGTCTTTGGGTCCTGGCTCCTTCGCTTTGGGAGCAGTCGCTGGACGTTTGGCACGTTGGCCGGAGAGTGCTTCTCGGGCCGCGACCTGCAACCGGGCAGGTACCTCCCAGGTTCCCGGCCCAACGAAAGCCCCCAGACCCAAATGGAGAGGGGCTGCTTGGGGGCCCCCTGGGGCCCCTTCAGGCCAGCTAGGTCTTTGGGTCCTGGCTCCTTCGCTTTGGGAGCAGTCGCTGGACGTTTGGCACGTTGGCCGGAGAGTGCTTCTCGGGCCGCGACCTGCAACCGGGCAGGTACCTCCCAGGTTCCCGGCCCAACGAAAGCCCCCAGACCCAAATGGAGAGGGGCTGCTTGGGGGCCCCCTGGGGCCCCTTCAGGCCAGCTAGGTCTTTGGGTCCTGGCTCCTTTGCTTTGGGAGCAGTCGCTGGACGTTTGGCACGTTGGCCGGAGAGTGCTTCTCGGGCCGCGACCTGCAACCGGGCAGGTACCTCCCAGGTTCCCGGCCCAACGAAAGCCCCCAGACCCAAATGGAGAGGGGCTGCTTGGGGGCCCCCTGGGGCCCCTTCAGGCCAGCTAGGTCTTTGGGTCCTGGCTCCTTCGCTTTGGGAGCAGTCGCTGGACGTTCGGCACGTTGGCCGGAGAGTGCTTCTCGGGCCGCGACCTGCAACCGGGCAGGTACCTCCCAGGTTCCCGGCCCAACGAAAGCCCCCAGACCCAAATGGAGAGGGGCTGCTTGGGGGCCCCCTGGGGCCCCTTCAGGCCAGCTAGGTCTTTGGGTCCTGGATCCTTCGCTTTGGGAGCAGTCGCTGGACGTTCGGCACGTTGGCCGGAGAGTGCTTCTCGGGCCGCGACCTGCAACCGGGCAGGTACCTCCCAGGTTCCCGGCCCAACGAAAGCCCCCAGACCCAAATGGAGAGGGGCTGCTTGGGGGCCCCCTGGGGCCCCTTCAGGCCAGCTAGGTCTTTGGGTCCTGGCTCCTTCGCTTTGGGAGCAGTCGCTGGACGTTTGGCACGTTGGCCGGAGAGTGCTTCTCGGGCCGCGACCTGCAACCGGGCAGGTACCTCCCAGGTTCCCGGCCCAACGAAAGCCCCCAGACCCAAATGGAGAGGGGCTGCTTGGGGGCCCCCTGGGGCCCCTTCAGGCCAGCTAGGTCTTTGGGTCCTGGCTCCTTCGCTTTGGGAGCAGTCGCTGGACGTTTGGCACGTTGGCCGGAGAGTGCTTCTCGGGCCGCGACCTGCAACCGGGCAGGTACCTCCCAGGTTCCCGGCCCAACGAAAGCCCCCAGACCCAAATGGAGAGGGGCTGCTTGGGGGCCCCCTGGGGCCCCTTCAGGCCAGCTAGGTCTTTGGGTCCTGGCTCCTTCGCTTTGGGAGCAGTCGCTGGACGTTTGGCACGTTGGCCGGAGAGTGCTTCTCGGGCCGCGACCTGCAACCGGGCAGGTACCTCCCAGGTTCCCGGCCCAACGAAAGCCCCCAGACCCAAATGGAGAGGGGCTGCTTGGGGGCCCCCTGGGGCCCCTTCAGGCCAGCTAGGTCTTTGGGTCCTGGCTCCTTCGCTTTGGGAGCAGTCGCTGGACGTTTGGCACGTTGGCCGGAGAGTGCTTCTCGGGCCGCGACCTGCAACCGGGCAGGTACCTCCCAGGTTCCCGGCCCAACGAAAGCCCCCAGACCCAAATGGAGAGGGCCTGCTTGGGGGCCCCCTGGGGCCCCTTCAGGCCAGCTAGGTCTTTGGGTCCTGGCTCCTTCGCTTTGGGAGCAGTCGCTGGACGTTCGGCACGTTGGCCGGAGAGTGCTTCTCGGGCCGCGACCTGCAACCGGGCAGGTACCTCCCAGGTTCCCGGCCCAACGAAAGCCCCCAGACCCAAATGGAGAGGGGCTGCTTGGGGGCCCCCTGGGGCCCCTTCAGGCCAGCTAGGTCTTTGGGTCCTGGCTCCTTCGCTTTGGGAGCAGTCGCTGGACGTTCGGCACGTTGGCCGGAGAGTGCTTCTCGGGCCGCGACCTGCAACCGGGCAGGTACCTCCCAGGTTCCCGGCCCAACGAAAGCCCCCAGACCCAAATGGAGAGGGGCTGCTTGGGGGCCCCCTGGGGCCCCTTCAGGCCAGCTAGGTCTTTGGGTCCTGGCTCCTTTGCTTTGGGAGCAGTCGCTGGACGTTTGGCACGTTGGCCGGAGAGTGCTTCTCGGGCCGCGACCTGCAACCGGGCAGGTACCTCCCAGGTTCCCGGCCCAACGAAAGCCCCCAGACCCAAATGGAGAGGGGCTGCTTGGGGGCCCCCTGGGGCCCCTTCAGGCCAGCTAGGTCTTTGGGTCCTGGCTCCTTCGCTTTGGGAGCAGTCGCTGGACGTTCGGCACGTTGGCCGGAGAGTGCTTCTCGGGCCGCGACCTGCAACCGGGCAGGTACCTCCCAGGTTCCCGGCCCAACGAAAGCCCCCAGACCCAAATGGAGAGGGGCTGCTTGGGGGCCCCCTGGGGCCCCTTCAGGCCAGCTAGGTCTTTGGGTCCTGGCTCCTTCGCTTTGGGAGCAGTCGCTGGACGTTCGGCACGTTGGCCGGAGAGTGCTTCTCGGGCCGCGACCTGCAACCGGGCAGGTACCTCCCAGGTTCCCGGCCCAACGAAAGCCCCCAGACCCAAATGGAGAGGGGCTGCTTGGGGGCCCCCTGGGGCCCCTTCAGGCCAGCTAGGTCTTTGGGTCCTGGCTCCTTCGCTTTGGGAGCAGTCGCTGGACGTTTGGCACGTTGGCCGGAGAGTGCTTCTCGGGCCGCGACCTGCAACCGGGCAGGTACCTCCCAGGTTCCCGGCCCAACGAAAGCCCCCAGACCCAAATGGAGAGGGGCTGCTTGGGGGCCCCCTGGGGCCCCTTCAGGCCAGCTAGGTCTTTGGGTCCTGGCTCCTTCGCTTTGGGAGCAGTCGCTGGACGTTTGGCACGTTGGCCGGAGAGTGCTTCTGGGGCCGCGACCTGCAACCGGGCAGGTACCTCCCAGGTTCCCGGCCCAACGAAAGCCCCCAGACCCAAATGGAGAGGGGCTGCTTGGGGGCCCCCTGGGGCCCCTTCAGGCCAGCTAGGTCTTTGGGTCCTGGCTCCTTCGCTTTGGGAGCAGTCGCTGGACGTTCAGCACGTTGGCCGGAGAGTGCTTCTCGGGCCGCGACCTGCAACCGGGCAGGTACCTCCCAGGTTCCCGGCCCAACGAAAGCCCCCAGACCCAAATGGAGAGGGGCTGCTTGGGGGCCCCCTGGGGCCCCTTCAGGCCAGCTAGGTCTTTGGGTCCTGGCTCCTTCACTTTGGGAGCAGTCGCTGGACGTTTGGCACGTTGGCCGGAGAGTGCTTCTCGGGCCGCGACCTGCAACCGGGCAGGTACCTCCCAGGTTCCCGGCCCAACGAAAGCCCCCAGACCCAAATGGAGAGGGGCTGCTTGGGGGCCCCCTGGGGCCCCTTCAGGCCAGCTAGGTCTTTGGGTCCTGGCTCCTTCGCTTTGGGAGCAGTCGCTGGACGTTCGGCACGTTGGCCGGAGAGTGCTTCTCGGGCCGCGACCTGCAACCGGGCAGGTACCTCCCAGGTTCCCGGCCCAACGAAAGCCCCCAGACCCAAATGGAGAGGGGCTGCTTGGGGGCCCCCTGGGGCCCCTTCAGGCCAGCTAGGTCTTTGGGTCCTGGCTCCTTCGCTTTGGGAGCAGTCGCTGGACGTTCGGCACGTTGGCCGGAGAGTGCTTCTCGGGCCGCGACCTGCAACCGGGCAGGTACCTCCCAGGTTCCCGGCCCAACGAAAGCCCCCAGACCCAAATGGAGAGGGGCTGCTTGGGGGCCCCCTGGGGCCCCTTCAGGCCAGCTAGGTCTTTGGGTCCTGGCTCCTTTGCTTTGGGAGCAGTCGCTGGACGTTTGGCACGTTGGCCGGAGAGTGCTTCTCGGGCCGCGACCTGCAACCGGGCAGGTACCTCCCAGGTTCCCGGCCCAACGAAAGCCCCCAGACCCAAATGGAGAGGGGCTGCTTGGGGGCCCCCTGGGGCCCCTTCAGGCCAGCTAGGTCTTTGGGTCCTGGCTCCTTCGCTTTGGGAGCAGTCGCTGGACGTTCGGCACGTTGGCCGGAGAGTGCTTCTCGGGCCGCGACCTGCAACCGGGCAGGTACCTCCCAGGTTCCCGGCCCAACGAAAGCCCCCAGACCCAAATGGAGAGGGGCTGCTTGGGGGCCCCCTGGGGCCCCTTCAGGCCAGCTAGGTCTTTGGGTCCTGGCTCCTTCGCTTTGGGAGCAGTCGCTGGACGTTCGGCACGTTGGCCGGAGAGTGCTTCTCGGGCCGCGACCTGCAACCGGGCAGGTACCTCCCAGGTTCCCGGCCCAACGAAAGCCCCCAGACCCAAATGGAGAGGGGCTGCTTGGGGGCCCCCTGGGGCCCCTTCAGGCCAGCTAGGTCTTTGGGTCCTGGCTCCTTCGCTTTGGGAGCAGTCGCTGGACGTTTGGCACGTTGGCCGGAGAGTGCTTCTCGGGCCGCGACCTGCAACCGGGCAGGTACCTCCCAGGTTCCCGGCCCAACGAAAGCCCCCAGACCCAAATGGAGAGGGGCTGCTTGGGGGCCCCCTGGGGCCCCTTCAGGCCAGCTAGGTCTTTGGGTCCTGGCTCCTTCGCTTTGGGAGCAGTCGCTGGACGTTTGGCACGTTGGCCGGAGAGTGCTTCTCGGGCCGCGACCTGCAACCGGGCAGGTACCTCCCAGGTTCCCGGCCCAACGAAAGCCCCCAGACCCAAATGGAGAGGGGCTGCTTGGGGGCCCCCTGGGGCCCCTTCAGGCCAGCTAGGTCTTTGGGTCCTGGCTCCTTCGCTTTGGGAGCAGTCGCTGGACGTTTGGCACGTTGGCCGGAGAGTGCTTCTCGGGCCGCGACCTGCAACCGGGCAGGTACCTCCCAGGTTCCCGGCCCAACGAAAGCCCCCAGACCCAAATGGAGAGGGGCTGCTTGGGGGCCCCCTGGGGCCCCTTCAGGCCAGCTAGGTCTTTGGGTCCTGGCTCCTTCGCTTTGGGAGCAGTCGCTGGACGTTCGGCACGTTGGCCGGAGAGTGCTTCTCGGGCCGCGACCTGCAACCGGGCAGGTACCTCCCAGGTTCCCGGCCCAACGAAAGCCCCCAGACCCAAATGGAGAGGGGCTGCTTGGGGGCCCCCTGGGGCCCCTTCAGGCCAGCTAGGTCTTTGGGTCCTGGCTCCTTCGCTTTGGGAGCAGTCGCTGGACGTTTGGCACGTTGGCCGGAGAGTGCTTCTCGGGCCGCGACCTGCAACCGGGCAGGTACCTCCCAGGTTCCCGGCCCAACGAAAGCCCCCAGACCCAAATGGAGAGGGGCTGCTTGGGGGCCCCCTGGGGCCCCTTCAGGCCAGCTAGGTCTTTGGGTCCTGGCTCCTTCGCTTTGGGAGCAGTCGCTGGACGTTTGGCACGTTGGCCGGAGAGTGCTTCTTGGGCCGCGACCTGCAACCGGGCAGGTACCTCCCAGGTTCCCGGCCCAACGAAAGCCCCCAGACCCAAATGGAGAGGGGCTGCTTGGGGGCCCCCTGGGGCCCCTTCAGGCCAGCTAGGTCTTTGGGTCCTGGCTCCTTCGCTTTGGGAGCAGTCGCTGGACATTTGGCACGTTGGCCGGAGAGTGCTTCTCGGGCCGCGACCTGCAACCGGGAAGGTACCTCCCAGGTTCCCGGCCCAACGAAAGCCCCCAGACCCAAATGGAGAGGGGCTGCTTGGGGGCCCCCTGGGGCCCCTTCAGGCCAGCTAGGTCTTTGGGTCCTGGCTCCTTCGCTTTGGGAGCAGTCGCTGGACGTTTGGCACGTTGGCCGGAGAGTGCTTCTCGGGCCGCGACCTGCAACCGGGCAGGTACCTCCCAGGTTCCCGGCCCAACGAAAGCCCCCAGACCCAAATGGAGAGGGGCTGCTTGGGGGCCCCCTGGGGCCCCTTCAGGCCAGCTAGGTCTTTGGGTCCTGGCTGCTTCGCTTTGGGAGCAGTCGCTGGACGTTTGGCACGTTGGCCGGAGAGTGCTTCTCGGGCCGCGACCTGCAACCGGGCAGGTACCTCCCAGGTTCCCGGCCCAACGAAAGCCCCCAGACCCAAATGGAGAGGGGCTGCTTGGGGGCCCCCTGGGGCCCCTTCAGGCCAGCTAGGTCTTTGGGTCCTGGCTCCTTCGCTTTGGGAGCAGTCGCTGGACGTTTGGCACGTTGGCCGGAGAGTGCTTCTCGGGCCGCGACCTGCAACCGGGCAGGTACCTCCCAGGTTCCCGGCCCAACGAAAGCCCCCAGACCCAAATGGAGAGGGGCTGCTTGGGGGCCCCCTGGGGCCCCTTCAGGCCAGCTAGGTCTTTGGGTCCTGGCTCCTTCGCTTTGGGAGCAGTCGCTGGACGTTTGGCACGTTGGCCGGAGAGTGCTTCTCGGGCCGCGACCTGCAACCGGGCAGGTACCTCCCAGGTTCCCGGCCCAACGAAAGCCCCCAGACCCAAATGGAGAGGGGCTGCTTGGGGGCCCCCTGGGGCCCCTTCAGGCCAGCTAGGTCTTTGGGTCCTGGCTCCTTCGCTTTGGGAGCAGTCGCTGGACGTTCGGCACGTTGGCCGGAGAGTGCTTCTCGGGCCGCGACCTGCAACCGGGCAGGTACCTCCCAGGTTCCCGGCCCAACGAAAGCCCCCAGACCCAAATGGAGAGGGCCTGCTTGGGGGCCCCCTGGGGCCCCTTCAGGCCAGCTAGGTCTTTGGGTCCTGGCTCCTTCGCTTTGGGAGCAGTCGCTGGACGTTTGGCACGTTGGCCGGAGAGTGCTTCTCGGGCCGCGACCTGCAACCGGGCAGGTACCTCCCAGGTTCCCGGCCCAACGAAAGCCCCCAGACCCAAATGGAGAGGGCCTGCTTGGGGGCCCCCTGGGGCCCCTTCAGGCCAGCTAGGTCTTTGGGTCCTGGCTCCTTCGCTTTGGGAGCAGTCGCTGGACGTTTGGCACGTTGGCCGGAGAGTGCTTCTCGGGCCGCGACCTGCAACCGGGCAGGTACCTCCCAGGTTCCCGGCCCAACGAAAGCCCCCAGACCCAAATGGAGAGGGGCTGCTTGGGGGCCCCCTGGGGCCCCTTCAGGCCAGCTAGGTCTTTGGGTCCTGGCTCCTTCGCTTTGGGAGCAGTCGCTGGACATTTGGCACGTTGGCTGGAGAGTGCTTCTCGGGCCGCGACCTGCAACCGGGAAGGTACCTCCCAGGTTCCCGGCCCAACGAAAGCCCCCAGACCCAAATGGAGAGGGGCTGCTTGGGGGACCCCTGGGGCCCCTTCAGGCCAGCTAGGTCTTTGGGTCCTGGCTCCTTCGCTTTGGGAGCAGTCGCTGGACGTTTGGCACGTTGGCCGGAGAGTGCTTCTCGGGCCGCGACCTGCAACCGGGCAGGTACCTCCCAGGTTCCCGGCCCAACGAAAGCCCCCAGACCCAAATGGAGAGGGGCTGCTTGGGGGCCCCCTGGGGCCCCTTCAGGCCAGCTAGGTCTTTGGGTCCTGGCTGCTTCGCTTTGGGAGCAGTCGCTGGACGTTTGGCACGTTGGCCGGAGAGTGCTTCTCGGGCCGCGACCTGCAACCGGGCAGGTACCTCCCAGGTTCCCGGCCCAACGAAAGCCCCCAGACCCAAATGGAGAGGGGCTGCTTGGGGGCCCCCTGGGGCCCCTTCAGGCCAGCTAGGTCTTTGGGTCCTGGCTCCTTCGCTTTGGGAGCAGTCGCTGGACGTTTGGCACGTTGGCCGGAGAGTGCTTCTCGGGCCGCGACCTGCAACCGGGCAGGTACCTCACAGGTTCCCGGCCCAACGAAAGCCCCCAGACCCAAATGGAGAGGGGCTGCTTGGGGGCCCCCTGGGGCCCCTTCAGGCCAGCTAGGTCTTTGGGTCCTGGCTCCTTCGCTTTGGGAGCAGTCGCTGGACGTTTGGCACGTTGGCCGGAGAGTGCTTCTCGGGCCGCGACCTGCAACCGGGCAGGTACCTCCCAGGTTCCCGGCCCAACGAAAGCCCCCAGACCCAAATGGAGAGGGGCTGCTTGGGGGCCCCCTGGGGCCCCTTCAGGCCAGCTAGGTCTTTGGGTCCTGGCTCCTTCGCTTTGGGAGCAGTCGCTGGACGTTGGGCACGTTGGCCGGAGAGTGCTTCTCGGGCCGCGACCTGCAACCGGGCAGGTACCTCCCAGGTTCCCGGCCCAACGAAAGCCCCCAGACCCAAATGGAGAGGGGCTGCTTGGGGGCCCCCTGGGGCCCCTTCAGGCCAGCTAGGTCTTTGGGTCCTGGCTCCTTCGCTTTGGGAGCAGTCGCTGGACGTTTGGCACGTTGGCCGGAGAGTGCTTCTCGGGCCGCGACCTGCAACCGGGCAGGTACCTCCCAGGTTCCCGGCCCAACGAAAGCCCCCAGACCCAAATGGAGAGGGGCTGCTTGGGGGCCCCCTGGGGCCCCTTCAGGCCAGCTAGGTCTTTGGGTCCTGGCTCCTTCGCTTTGGGAGCAGTCGCTGGACGTTTGGCACGTTGGCCGGAGAGTGCTTCTCGGGCCGCGACCTGCAACCGGGCAGGTACCTCCCAGGTTCCCGGCCCAACGAAAGCCCCCAGACCCAAATGGAGAGGGGCTGCTTGGGGGCCCCCTGGGGCCCCTTCAGGCCAGCTAGGTCTTTGGGTCCTGGCTCCTTCGCTTTGGGAGCAGTCGCTGGACGTTGGGCACGTTGGCCGGAGAGTGCTTCTCGGGCCGCGACCTGCAACCGGGCAGGTACCTCCCAGGTTCCCGGCCCAACGAAAGCCCCCAGACCCAAATGGAGAGGGGCTGCTTGGGGGCCCCCTGGGGCCCCTTCAGGCCAGCTAGGTCTTTGGGTCCTGGCTCCTTCGCTTTGGGAGCAGTCGCTGGACGTTTGGCACGTTGGCCGGAGAGTGCTTCTCGGGCCGCGACCTGCAACCGGGCAGGTACCTCCCAGGTTCCCGGCCCAACGAAAGCCCCCAGACCCAAATGGAGAGGGGCTGCTTGGGGGCCCCCTGGGGCCCCTTCAGGCCAGCTAGGTCTTTGGGTCCTGGCTCCTTCGCTTTGGGAGCAGTCGCTGGACGTTTGGCACGTTGGCCGGAGAGTGCTTCTCGGGCCGCGACCTGCAACCGGGCAGGTACCTCCCAGGTTCCCGGCCCAACGAAAGCCCCCAGACCCAAATGGAGAGGGGCTGCTTGGGGGCCCCCTGGGGCCCCTTCAGGCCAGCTAGGTCTTTGGGTCCTGGCTCCTTCGCTTTGGGAGCAGTCGCTGGACGTTCGGCACGTTGGCCGGAGAGTGCTTCTCGGGCCGCGACCTGCAACCGGGCAGGTACCTCCCATGTTCCCGGCCCAATGAAAGCCCCCAGACCCAAATGGAGGGGGGCTGCTTGGGGGCCCCCTGGGGCCCCTTCAGGCCAGCTAGGTCTTTGGGTCCTGGCTCCTTCGCTTTGGGAGCAGTCGCTGGACGTTTGGCACGTTGGCCGGAGAGTGCTTCTCGGGCCGCGACCTGCAACCGGGCAGGTACCTCCCAGGTTCCCGGCCCAACGAAAGCCCCCAGACCCAAATGGAGAGGGGCTGCTTGGGGGCCCCCTGGGGCCCCTTCAGGCCAGCTAGGTCTTTGGGTCCTGGCTCCTTCGCTTTGGGAGCAGTCGCTGGACGTTTGGCACGTTGGCCGGAGAGTGCTTCTCGGGCCGCGACCTGCAACCGGGAAGGTACCTCCCAGGTTCCCGGCCCAACGAAAGCCCCCAGACCCAAATGGAGAGGGGCTGCTTGGGGGCCCCCTGGGGCCCCTTCAGGCCAGCTAGGTCTTTGGGTCCTGGCTCCTTCGCTTTGGGAGCAGTCGCCGGACGTTTGGCACGTTGGCCTGAGAGTGCTTCTCGGGCCGCGACCTGCAACCGGGCAGGTACCTCCCAGGTTCCCGGCCCAACGAAAGCCCCCAGACCCAAATGGAGAGGGGCTGCTTGGGGGCCCCCTGGGGCCCCTTCAGGCCAGCTAGGTCTTTGGGTCCTGGCTCCTTCGCTTTGGGAGCAGTCGCTGGACGTTCGGCACGTTGGCCGGAGAGTGCTTCTCGGGCCGCGACCTGCAACCGGGCAGGTACCTCCCAGGTTCCCGGCCCAACGAAAGCCCCCAGACCCAAATGGAGAGGGGCTGCTTGGGGGCCCCCTGGGGCCCCTTCAGGCCAGCTAGGTCTTTGGGTCCTGGCTCCTTCGCTTTGGGAGCAGTCGCTGGACGTTTGGCACGTTGGCCGGAGAGTGCTTCTCGGGCCGCGACCTGCAACCGGGCAGGTACCTCCCAGGTTCCCGGCCCAACGAAAGCCCCCAGACCCAAATAGAGAGGGGCTGCTTGGGGGCCCCCTGGGGCCCCTTCAGGCCAGCTAGGTCTTTGGGTCCTGGCTCCTTCGCTTTGGGAGCAGTCGCTGGACGTTTGGCACGTTGGCCGGAGAGTGCTTCTCGGGCCGCGACCTGCAACCGGGAAGGTACCTCCCAGGTTCCCGGCCCAACGAAAGCCCCCAGACCCAAATGGAGAGGGGCTGCTTGGGGGCCCCCTGGGGCCCCTTCAGGCCAGCTAGGTCTTTGGGTCCTGGCTCCTTCGCTTTGGGAGCAGTCGCTGGACGTTTGGCACGTTGGCCGGAGAGTGCTTCTCGGGCCGCGACCTGCAACCGGGCAGGTACCTCCCAGGTTCCCGGCCAAACGAAAGCCCCCAGACCCAAATGGAGAGGGGCTGCTTGGGGGCCCCCTGGGGCCCCTTCAGGCCAGCTAGGTCTTTGGGTCCTGGCTCCTTCGCTTTGGGAGCAGTCGCTGGACGTTTGGCACGTTGGCCGGAGAGTGCTTCTCGGGCCGCGACCTGCAACCGGGCAGGTACCTCCCAGGTTCCCGGCCCAACGAAAGCCCCCAGACCCAAATGGAGAGGGGCTGCTTGGGGGCCCCCTGGGGCCCCTTCAGGCCAGCTAGGTCTTTGGGTCCTGGCTCCTTCGCTTTGGGAGCAGTCGCTGGACGTTTGGCACGTTGGCCGGAGAGTGCTTCTCGGGCCGCGACCTGCAACCGGGCAGGTACCTCCCAGGTTCCCGGCCCAACGAAAGCCCCCAGACCCAAATGGAGAGGGGCTGCTTGGGGGCCCCCTGGGGCCCCTTCAGGCCAGCTAGGTCTTTGGGTCCTGGCTCCTTCGCTTTGGGAGCAGTCGCCGGACGTTTGGCACGTTGGCCGGAGAGTGCTTCTCGGGCCGCGACCTGCAACCGGGCAGGTACCTCCCAGGTTCCCGGCCCAACGAAAGCCCCCAGACCCAAATGGAGAGGGGCTGCTTGGGGGCCCCCTGGGGCCCCTTCAGGCCAGCTAGGTCTTTGGGTCCTGGCTCCTTCGCTTTGGGAGCAGTCGCTGGACGTTTGGCACGTTGGCCGGAGAGTGCTTCTTGGGCCGCGACCTGCAACCGGGCAGGTACCTCCCAGGTTCCCGGCCCAACGAAAGCCCCCAGACCCAAATGGAGAGGGTCTGCTTGGAGGCCCCCTGGGGCCCCTTCAGGCCAGCTAGGTCTTTGGGTCCTGGCTCCTTCGCTTTGGGAGCAGTCGCTGGACGTTTGGCACGTTGGCCGGAGAGTGCTTCTCGGGCCGTGACCTGCAACCGGGCAGGTACCTCCCAGGTTCCCGGCCCAACGAAAGCCCCCAGACCCAAATGGAGAGGGGCTGCTTGGGGGCCCCCTGGGGCCCCTTCAGGCCAGCTAGGTCTTTGGGTCCTGGCTCCTTCGCTTTGGGAGCAGTCGCTGGACGTTTGGCACGTTGGCCGGAGAGTGCTTCTGGGGCCGCGACCTGCAACCGGGCAGGTACCTCCCAGGTTCCCGGCCCAACGAAAGCCCCCAGACCCAAATGGAGAGGGGCTGCTTGGGGGCCCCCTGGGGCCCCTTCAGGCCAGCTAGGTCTTTGGGTCCTGGCTCCTTCGCTTTGGGAGCAGTCGCTGGACGTTTGGCACGTTGGCCGGAGAGTGCTTCTCGGGCCGCGACCTGCAACCGGGCAGGTACCTCCCAGGTTCCCGGCTCAACGAAAGCCCCCAGACCCAAATGGAGAGGGGCTGCTTGGGGGCCCCCTGGGGCCCCTTCAGGCCAGCTAGGTCTTTGGGTCCTGGCTGCTTCGCTTTGGGAGCAGTCGCTGGACGTTTGGCACGTTGGCCGGAGAGTGCTTCTCGGGCCGCGACCTGCAACCGGGCAGGTACCTCCCAGGTTCCCGGCCCAACGAAAGCCCCCAGACCCAAATGGAGAGGGGCTGCTTGGGGGCCCCCTGGGGCCCCTTCAGGCCAGCTAGGTCTTTGGGTCCTGGCTCCTTCGCTTTGGGAGCAGTCGCCGGACGTTTGGCACGTTGGCCGGAGAGTGCTTCTCGGGCCGCGACCTGCAACCGGGCAGGTACCTCCCAGGTTCCCGGCCCAACGAAAGCCCCCAGACCCAAATGGAGAGGGGCTGCTTGGGGGCCCCCTGGGGCCCCTTCAGGCCAGCTAGGTCTTTGGGTCCTGGCTCCTTCGCTTTGGGAGCAGTCGCTGGACGTTTGGCACGTTGGCCGGAGAGTGCTTCTTGGGCCGCGACCTGCAACCGGGCAGGTACCTCCCAGGTTCCCGGCCCAACGAAAGCCCCCAGACCCAAATGGAGAGGGTCTGCTTGGAGGCCCCCTGGGGCCCCTTCAGGCCAGCTAGGTCTTTGGGTCCTGGCTCCTTCGCTTTGGGAGCAGTCGCTGGACGTTTGGCACGTTGGCCGGAGAGTGCTTCTCGGGCCGTGACCTGCAACCGGGCAGGTACCTCCCAGGTTCCCGGCCCAACGAAAGCCCCCAGACCCAAATGGAGAGGGGCTGCTTGGGGGCCCCCTGGGGCCCCTTCAGGCCAGCTAGGTCTTTGGGTCCTGGCTCCTTCGCTTTGGGAGCAGTCGCTGGACGTTCGGCACGTTGGCCGGAGAGTGCTTCTCGGGCCGCGACCTGCAACCGGGCAGGTACCTCCCAGGTTCCCGGCCCAACGAAAGCCCCCAGACCCAAATGGAGAGGGGCTGCTTGGGGGCCCCCTGGGGCCCCTTCAGGCCAGCTAGGTCTTTGGGTCCTGGCTCCTTCGCTTTGGGAGCAGTCGCTGGACGTTCGGCACGTTGGCCGGAGAGTGCTTCTCGGGCCGCGACCTGCAACCGGGCAGGTACCTCCCAGGTTCCCGGCCCAACGAAAGCCCCCAGACCCAAATGGAGAGGGGCTGCTTGGGGGCCCCCTGGGGCCCCTTCAGGCCAGCTAGGTCTTTGGGTCCTGGCTCCTTCGCTTTGGGAGCAGTCGCTGGACGTTTGGCACGTTGGCCGGAGAGTGCTTCTCGGGCCGCGACCTGCAACCGGGCAGGTACCTCCCAGGTTCCCGGCCCAACGAAAGCCCCCAGACCCAAATGGAGAGGGGCTGCTTGGGGGCCCCCTGGGGCCCCTTCAGGCCAGCTAGGTCTTTGGGTCCTGGCTCCTTCGCTTTGGGAGCAGTCGCTGGACGTTTGGCACGTTGGCCGGAGAGTGCTTCTCGGGCCGCGACCTGCAACCGGGCAGGTACCTCCCAGGTTCCCGGCCCAACGAAAGCCCCCAGACCCAAATGGAGAGGGGCTGCTTGGGGGCCCCCTGGGGCCCCTTCAGGCCAGCTAGGTCTTTGGGTCCTGGCTCCTTCGCTTTGGGAGCAGTCGCTGGACGTTTGGCACGTTGGCCGGAGAGTGCTTCTCGGGCCGCGACCTGCAACCGGGCAGGTACCTCCCAGGTTCCCGGCCCAACGAAAGCCCCCAGACCCAAATGGAGAGGGGCTGCTTGGGGGCCCCCTGGGGCCCCTTCAGGCCAGCTAGGTCTTTGGGTCCTGGCTCCTTCGCTTTGGGAGCAGTCGCTGGACGTTTGGCACGTTGGCCGGAGAGTGCTTCTCGGGCCGCGACCTGCAACCGGGCAGGTACCTCCCAGGTTCCCGGCCCAACGAAAGCCCCCAGACCCAAATGGAGAGGGGCTGCTTGGGGGCCCCCTGGGGCCCCTTCAGGCCAGCTAGGTCTTTGGGTCCTGGCTCCTTCGCTTTGGGAGCAGTCGCCGGACGTTTGGCACGTTGGCCGGAGAGTGCTTCTCGGGCCGCGACCTGCAACCGGGCAGGTACCTCCCAGGTTCCCGGCCCAACGAAAGCCCCCAGACCCAAATGGAGAGGGGCTGCTTGGGGGCCCCCTGGGGCCCCTTCAGGCCAGCTAGGTCTTTGGGACCTGGCTCCTTCGCTTTGGGAGCAGTCGCTGGACGTTTGGCACGTTGGCCGGAGAGTGCTTCTTGGGCCGCGACCTGCAACCGGGCAGGTACCTCCCAGGTTCCCGGCCCAACGAAAGCCCCCAGACCCAAATGGAGAGGGGCTGCTTGGAGGCCCCCTGGGGCCCCTTCAGGCCAGCTAGGTCTTTGGGTCCTGGCTCCTTCGCTTTGGGAGCAGTCGCTGGACGTTTGGCACGTTGGCCGGAGAGTGCTTCTCGGGCCGTGACCTGCAACCGGGCAGGTACCTCCCAGGTTCCCGGCCCAACGAAAGCCCCCAGACCCAAATGGAGAGGGGCTGCTTGGGGGCCCCCTGGGGCCCCTTCAGGCCAGCTAGGTCTTTGGGTCCTGGCTCCTTCGCTTTGGGAGCAGTCGCCGGACGTTTGGCACGTTGGCCGGAGAGTGCTTCTCGGGCCGCGACCTGCAACCGGGCAGGTACCTCCCAGGTTCCCGGCCCAACGAAAGCCCCCAGACCCAAATGGAGAGGGGCTGCTTGGGGGCCCCCTGGGGCCCCTTCAGGCCAGCTAGGTCTTTGGGTCCTGGCTCCTTCGCTTTGGGAGCAGTCGCTGGACGTTTGGCACGTTGGCCGGAGAGTGCTTCTTGGGCCGCGACCTGCAACCGGGCAGGTACCTCCCAGGTTCCCGGCCCAACGAAAGCCCCCAGACCCAAATGGAGAGGGTCTGCTTGGAGGCCCCCTGGGGCCCCTTCAGGCCAGCTAGGTCTTTGGGTCCTGGCTCCTTCGCTTTGGGAGCAGTCGCTGGACGTTTGGCACGTTGGCCGGAGAGT
The DNA here is from genome assembly GCF_964237585.1 of Gallinula chloropus. Lineage (NCBI taxonomy): Eukaryota > Metazoa > Chordata > Aves > Gruiformes > Rallidae > Gallinula > Gallinula chloropus. The sequence continues at coordinate 17,192 of NW_028168603.1, read as the reverse complement.
GCTTCTCGGGCCGTGACCTGCAACCGGGCAGGTACCTCCCAGGTTCCCGGCCCAACGAAAGCCCCCAGACCCAAATGGAGAGGGGCTGCTTGGGGGCCCCCTGGGGCCCCTTCAGGCCAGCTAGGTCTTTGGGTCCTGGCTCCTTCGCTTTGGGAGCAGTCGCTGGACGTTCGGCACGTTGGCCGGAGAGTGCTTCTCGGGCCGCGACCTGCAACCGGGCAGGTACCTCCCAGGTTCCCGGCCCAACGAAAGCCCCCAGACCCAAATGGAGAGGGGCTGCTTGGGGGCCCCCTGGGGCCCCTTCAGGCCAGCTAGGTCTTTGGGTCCTGGCTCCTTCGCTTTGGGAGCAGTCGCCGGACGTTTGGCACGTTGGCCGGAGAGTGCTTCTCGGGCCGCGACCTGCAACCGGGCAGGTACCTCCCAGGTTCCCGGCCCAACGAAAGCCCCCAGACCCAAATGGAGAGGGGCTGCTTGGGGGCCCCCTGGGGCCCCTTCAGGCCAGCTAGGTCTTTGGGTCCTGGCTCCTTCGCTTTGGGAGCAGTCGCTGGACGTTTGGCACGTTGGCCGGAGAGTGCTTCTCGGGCCGCGACCTGCAACCGGGCAGGTACCTCCCAGGTTCCCGGCCCAACGAAAGCCCCCAGACCCAAATGGAGAGGGGCTGCTTGGGGGCCCCCTGGGGCCCCTTCAGGCCAGCTAGGTCTTTGGGTCCTGGCTCCTTCGCTTTGGGAGCAGTCGCTGGACGTTTGGCACGTTGGCCGGAGAGTGCTTCTCGGGCCGCGACCTGCAACCGGGCAGGTACCTCCCAGGTTCCCGGCCCAACGAAAGCCCCCAGACCCAAATGGAGAGGGGCTGCTTGGGGGCCCCCTGGGGCCCCTTCAGGCCAGCTAGGTCTTTGGGTCCTGGCTCCTTCGCTTTGGGAGCAGTCGCTGGACGTTTGGCACGTTGGCCGGAGAGTGCTTCTCGGGCCGCGACCTGCAACCGGGCAGGTACCTCCCAGGTTCCCGGCCCAACGAAAGCCCCCAGACCCAAATGGAGAGGGGCTGCTTGGGGGCCCCCTGGGGCCCCTTCAGGCCAGCTAGGTCTTTGGGTCCTGGCTCCTTCGCTTTGGGAGCAGTCGCTGGACGTTTGGCACGTTGGCCGGAGAGTGCTTCTCGGGCCGCGACCTGCAACCGGGCAGGTACCTCCCAGGTTCCCGGCCCAACGAAAGCCCCCAGACCCAAATGGAGAGGGGCTGCTTGGGGGCCCCCTGGGGCCCCTTCAGGCCAGCTAGGTCTTTGGGTCCTGGCTCCTTCGCTTTGGGAGCAGTCGCCGGACGTTTGGCACGTTGGCCGGAGAGTGCTTCTTGGGCCGCGACCTGCAACCGGGCAGGTACCTCCCAGGTTCCCGGCCCAACGAAAGCCCCCAGACCCAAATGGAGAGGGGCTGCTTGGGGGCCCCCTGGGGCCCCTTCAGGCCAGCTAGGTCTTTGGGACCTGGCTCCTTCGCTTTGGGAGCAGTCGCTGGACGTTTGGCACGTTGGCCGGAGAGTGCTTCTTGGGCCGCGACCTGCAACCGGGCAGGTACCTCCCAGGTTCCCGGCCCAACGAAAGCCCCCAGACCCAAATGGAGAGGGGCTGCTTGGAGGCCCCCTGGGGCCCCTTCAGGCCAGCTAGGTCTTTGGGTCCTGGCTCCTTCGCTTTGGGAGCAGTCGCTGGACGTTTGGCACGTTGGCCGGAGAGTGCTTCTCGGGCCGTGACCTGCAACCGGGCAGGTACCTCCCAGGTTCCCGGCCCAACGAAAGCCCCCAGACCCAAATGGAGAGGGGCTGCTTGGGGGCCCCCTGGGGCCCCTTCAGGCCAGCTAGGTCTTTGGGTCCTGGCTCCTTCGCTTTGGGAGCAGTCGCTGGACGTTTGGCACGTTGGCCGGAGAGTGCTTCTCGGGCCGCGACCTGCAACCGGGCAGGTACCTCCCAGGTTCCCGGCCCAACGAAAGCCCCCAGACCCAAATGGAGAGGGGCTGCTTGGGGGCCCCCTGGGGCCCCTTCAGGCCAGCTAGGTCTTTGGGTCCTGGCTCCTTCGCTTTGGGAGCAGTCGCCGGACGTTTGGCACGTTGGCCGGAGAGTGCTTCTCGGGCCGCGACCTGCAACCGGGCAGGTACCTCCCAGGTTCCCGGCCCAACGAAAGCCCCCAGACCCAAATGGAGAGGGGCTGCTT
>NW_028168603.1:0-2500 GCF_964237585.1 Gallinula chloropus | reverse complement strand
CCCCCTGGGGCCCCTTCAGGCCAGCTAGGTCTTTGGGTCCTGGCTCCTTCGCTTTGGGAGCAGTCGCTGGACGTTTGGCACGTTGGCTGGAGAGTGCTTCTCGGGCCGCGACCTGCAACCGGGCAGGTACCTCCCAGGTTCCCGGCCCAACGAAAGCCCCCAGACCCAAATGGAGAGGGGCTGCTTGGGGGCCCCCTGGGGCCCCTTCAGGCCAGCTAGGTCTTTGGGTCCTGGCTCCTTCGCTTTGGGAGCAGTCGCTGGACGTTCGGCACGTTGGCCGGAGAGTGCTTCTCGGGCCGCGACCTGCAACCGGGCAGGTACCTCCCAGGTTCCCGGCCCAACGAAAGCCCCCAGACCCAAATGGAGAGGGGCTGCTTGGGGGCCCCCTGGGGCCCCTTCAGGCCAGCTAGGTCTTTGGGTCCTGGCTCCTTCGCTTTGGGAGCAGTCGCTGGACGTTCGGCACGTTGGCCGGAGAGTGCTTCTGGGGCCGCGACCTGCAACTGGGCAGGTACCTCCCAGGTTCCCGGCCCAACGAAAGCCCCCAGACCCAAATGGAGAGGGGCTGCTTGGGGGCCCCCTGGGGCCCCTTCAGGCCAGCTAGGTCTTTGTGTCCTGGCTCCTTCGCTTTGGGAGCAGTCGCTGGACGTTCGGCACGTTGGCCGGAGAGTGCTTCTCGGGCCGCGACCTGCAACCGGGCAGGTACCTCCAGGTTCCCGGCCCAACGAAAGCCCCCAGACCCAAATGGAGAGGGGCTGCTTGGGGGCCCCCTGGGGCCCCTTCAGGCCAGCTAGGTCTTTGGGTCCTGGCTCCTTCGCTTTGGGAGCAGTCGCTGGACGTTTGGCACGTTGGCCGGAGAGTGCTTCTCGGGCCGCGACCTGCAACCGGGCAGGTACCTCCCAGGTTCCCGGCCCAACGAAAGCCCCCAGACCCAAATGGAGAGGGGCTGCTTGGGGGCCCCCTGGGGCCCCTTCAGGCCAGCTAGGTCTTTGGGTCCTGGCTCCTTCGCTTTGGGAGCAGTCGCTGGACGTTCGGCACGTTGGCCGGAGAGTGCTTCTCGGGCCGCGACCTGCAACCGGGCAGGTACCTCCCAGGTTCCCGGCCCAACGAAAGCCCCCAGACCCAAATGGAGAGGGGCTGCTTGGGGGCCCCCTGGGGCCCCTTCAGGCCAGCTAGGTCTTTGGGTCCTGGCTCCTTCGCTTTGGGAGCAGTCGCTGGACGTTTGGCACGTTGGCCGGAGAGTGCTTCTCGGGCCGCGACCTGCAACCGGGCAGGTACCTCCCAGGTTCCCGGCCAACGAAAGCCCCCAGACCCAAATGGAGAGGGCTGCTTGGGGGCCCCCTGGGGCCCCTTCAGGCCAGCTAGGTCTTTGGGTCCTGGCTCCTTCGCTTTGGGAGCAGTCGCTGGACGTTCGGCACGTTGGCCGGAGAGTGCTTCTCGGGCCGCGACCTGCAACCGGGCAGGTACCTCCCAGGTTCCCGGCCCAACGAAAGCCCCCAGACCCAAATGGAGAGGGGCTGCTTGGGGGCCCCCTGGGGCCCCTTCAGGCCAGCTAGGTCTTTGGGTCCTGGCTCCTTCGCTTTGAGAGCAGTCGCTGGACGTTCGGCACGTTGGCCGGAGAGTGCTTCTCGGGCCGCGACCTGCAACCGGGCAGGTACCTCCCAGGTTCCCGGCCCAACGAAAGCCCCCAGACCCAAATGGAGAGGGGCTGCTTGGGGGCCCCCTGGGGCCCCTTCAGGCCAGCTAGGTCTTTGGGTCCTGGCTCCTTCGCTTTGGGAGCAGTCGCTGGACGTTGGGCACGTTGGCCGGAGAGTGCTTCTCGGGCCGCGACCTGCAACCGGGCAGGTACCTCCCAGGTTCCCGGCCCAACGAAAGCCCCCAGACCCAAATGGAGAGGGGCTGCTTGGGGGCCCCCTGGGGCCCCTTCAGGCCAGCTAGGTCTTTGGGTCCTGGCTCCTTCGCTTTGGGAGCAGTCGCTGGACGTTGGGCACGTTGGCCGGAGAGTGCTTCTCGGGCCGCGACCTGCAACCGGGCAGGTACCTCCCAGGTTCCCGGCCCAACGAAAGCCCCCAGACCCAAATGGAGAGGGGCTGCTTGGGGGCCCCCTGGGGCCCCTTCAGGCCAGCTAGGTCTTTGGGTCCTGGCTCCTTCGCTTTGGGAGCAGTCGCTGGACGTTTGGCACGTTGGCCGGAGAGTGCTTCTCGGGCCGCGACCTGCAACCGGGCAGGTACCTCCCAGGTTCCCGGCCCAACGAAAGCCCCCAGACCCAAATGGAGAGGGGCTGCTTGGGGGCCCCCTGGGGCCCCTTCAGGCCAGCTAGGTCTTTGGGTCCTGGCTCCTTCGCTTTGGGAGCAGTCGCTGGACGTTTGGCACGTTGGCTGGAGAGTGCTTCTCGGGCCGCGACCTGCAACCGGGCAGGTACCTCCCAGGTTCCCGGCCCAACGAAAGCCCCCAGACCCAAATGGAGAGGGGCTGCTTGGGGGCCCCCTGGGGCCCCTTCAGG
>NW_028168604.1:0-13526 GCF_964237585.1 Gallinula chloropus | reverse complement strand
CCCCCATCCCCAAACCCCCCTGGATTGGGGGGGGAGACCCCCACCCAGCCCCAACCCCCCCCTGGATTGGGGACATGGGACCCCCCCACCCCCAAAACCCCCCTGGGACCCCCAGCCCCAAACCCCCCTGGACTGGGGGAGATGGGACCCCCCCAGCCCCAAAACCCTCCTGGATTGGGGGAGATGGGACCCCCCCGGGACCCCCCCTGGATTGGGGACATGGGACCCCACCCGGGACCCCCCCAGCCCCAAAACCCCCCTGGATTTGGGGGGAGACCCCCACCCAGCCCCAAACCCCTCCTGGATTGGGGACATGGGACCCCCCCCCCGGGACCCCCCCAGCCCCAAAACCCCCATGGACTTGGGGGGAGACCCCCACCCAGCCCCAAACCCCCCCAGACTGGGGGAGATGGGACCCCCCCGGGACCCCCCCTGGATTGGGGACATGGGACCCCACCCGGGACCCCCCCAGCCCCAAAACCCCCCTGGATTGGGGACATGGGACCCCCCGGGACCCCTCAACCCCCAAACCCCCCCTGGATTGGGGGGAGACCCCCACCCATCCCCAAACCCCCTTGGACTGGGGGGAGACCCCCACCCAGCCCCAAACCCCCCCTGGATTGGGGGGGAGACCCCCACCCATCCCCAAACCCACCCGGGACCCCCCTCCCCAAACCCCCCCTGAATTGGGGGTGGGATCCCCAAAACCCACCTGGATTGGGGGGGGACAGGACCCCCACCCCCAAAACCCCCCTGAATTGGGGGTGGGATCCCCAAAACCCCCCTGGACTGGGGGGGCTGGGACCCCCCTCCCCAACCCCCCCCTGAATTGGGGGTGGGATCCCCAAAACCCCCCTGGATTGGGGGGGCTGGGACCCCCCGCATCCCCAAACCCCACCTGGGACCCCCCCCCCATTCCCCAAACTCCCCCTGAATTGGGGGTGGGATCCCCAAAACCCACCTAGATTGGGGGGGCTGGGACCCCCATCCCCAAACCCCCCCTGAATTGGGGGTGGGATCCCCAAAACCCACCAGGATTGGGGGGGCTGGGACCCCCATCCCCAAACCCCCCTAAATTGGGCGGGGGATCCCCAAAACCCCCCTGGATTGGGGGGGCTGGGACCCCCATCCCCAACCCCCCCGAATTGGGGGTGTGATCCCCAAAACCCCCCTGGATTTGGGGTGATGAGACCCCCACCCCCAAAACCCCCCTGGATTTGGGGTGATGGGACCCCCACCCCCAAACCCCCCCTGAATTGGGGGTGGGATCCCCAAAAGCCCCCTGGATTGGGGGGGCTGGGACCCCCCTCCCCAAACCCCCCTGGATGTGGGGTGATGGGACCCCCACCCCCAAAACCCCCCTGGATTTGGGGTGATGGGACCCCCCCCTTTCCCAAAACCCCCCTGGATTGGGGGGGCTGGGACCCCCACCCCAAACCCCCCCTGAATTGGTGGTGGGATCCCCAAAAGCCCCCTGGATTGGGGGGGCTGGGACCCCCCCACCCCAAACCCCCCCTGAATTGGGGGTGGGATCCCCAAAACCCCCCTGGACTGGGGGGGCTGGGACCCCCATCCCCAAACCCCCCCCTGAATTGGGGGGTGGGATCCCCAAAACCCCCCTGGATTTGGGGTGATGGGACCCCCACCCCCAAAACCCCCCTGGATTTGGGGTGATGGGACCCCCCCCTTTCCCAAAACCCCCCTGAATTGGGGGGGTGGGATCCCCAAAACCCCCCTGAATTGAGGGGGATCCCCCCCCCCCCCCCCAGCTTTGGGTGGCTGGGGGTTGTGAGAGTTGGGGTGACCCCCCCTCTGTCCCCCCCCCCAGGTGACCAGCTGGAGGGGGCCGGGGCTTTTCGGGGGTCCCTCTGCCTGAGGCGCTGGACGCCGGGGTCCCGCAGCCCCCCCGCTGCCCCCAAGGGTGGGGGGCACCCAAGGAAGGTGGCCAGGCTGGTGGGTGCCCAGGGATGGGGGGGGAGAAAGGGGGGTTGGGGTGGGTTTGGGGGGGAGTCTGTATGGGTGGGGACCGGGGGGTGATTTGGGGGGGGTCCCTATGGGTGCAGGATGCTGGGGGGGGGGGTCCCAATGGGTGCAGGACAGGTGGGTGGGGGGGGGTTGGGGGTCCCTATGGGTGCAGAATGGGGGGTGGGGTGATTTGGGGGTCCCTATGGGTGCAGGATGGGGGGTGGGGGGGTTTTGGGGGTCCCTATGGGTGCAGGATGCTGGGGGGGTCCCTATGGGTGGGGACGGGAGGTGGGGTGGTTTTGGGGGGTCCCTATGGATGGAGGGGGGGGCTGATGGTAGTTTGGGGGGGTCCCTATGGGTGCAGGGCAGGTGGGTGGGGGGGGTTTGGGGGTCCCTATGGGTGCAGGATGGGGGGTGGGGTGATTTGGGGGGGGTCCCTATGGGTGCAGGGCAGGGGGATGGGGGGGGTTTGGGGGTCCCTGTGGGTGCACGATTGGGGTGTGGGGGTTTTGGGGTCCCTATGGGTGCAGGATGGGGGCTGGGGGGGTTTTGGGGGTCCCTATGGGTGCAGGATGGAGGGTGGGGTGATTTGGGGGGGGTCCCTATGGGTGCAGGACATGGGGGTGGGGTGGGGTTGGGGGGTCCCTATGGGTGCAGGATGCTGGGGGAGGGGGTCCCTATGGGTGGGGACAGGGGGGTGGGGTGATTTGGGGGGGCCCCTATGGGTGGGTCACAGGGGGGTGGGGTGATTTGGGGGTCCCTATGGGTGGGGATAGGGGGGTGATTTTGGGGGGGTCCCTATGGGTGCAGGACAGGGGGGTGGGGTGAGGTTGGGGGATCCCCATGGGTGGGGACAGGGGGGTGGGGGGGTTTGGGGGTCCCTATGGGTGCAGGATGGGGTGTGGGGGGGTTTTGGGGGTCCCTATGGGTACAGGATGCTGGGGGGGGTCCCTATGGGTGGGGACCGGGGAGTGATTTGGGGGGGGTCCCTATGGGTGCAGGATGCTGGGGGGGGGTCCCTATGGGTGGGGACAGGGGGGTGGGGGGCTTTGGGGGTCCCTATGGGTGCAGGATGGAGGGCGGGGTGGTTTGGGGGGAGTCCCTGTCCGTGCAGGATGCTGGGGGGGGTCCCTATGGGTGGGGACTGGGGAGTGATTTGGGGGGGTCCCTATGGGTGCAGGATGCTGGGGGGGTCCCTATGGGTGCAGGACATGGGGGTGAGGTGGTTTTGGGGGGTCCCTGTGGGTACAGGATGGAGGGTGGGGTGATTTGGGGGGGGTCCCTATGGGTGCAGGATATGGGTGTGTGGGGGGGTTGGGGGTCCCTATGGGTGTAGAATGGGGGGTGGGGGGGGTTTTGGGGGTCTCTATGGGTGGAGGATGCTGGGGGGGGTCCCTATGGGTGGGGACAGGGGGGTGGGGTGGTTTTGGGGGGGTCCCTATGGGTGCAGGATGCTGGGGGGGGTCCCTATGGGTGGGGCACAGGGGGTGGGGGGGTTTGGGGGTCCCTATGGGTGCAGGACATGGGTGTGGGGGGGGGTTGGGGGTTCCTATGGGTGGGTACAGGGGGGTGGGGGGGTTTTGGGGGTCCCTATGGGTGCAGGATGCTGGGGGAGGGGGTCCCTATGGGTGGGTCACAGGGGGGTGGGGTTGGGGGGTCCCTATGGGTGGGGATGGGGGGGTGATTTTGGGGGGGTCCCTATGGGTCCAGGACATGGGGGTGGGGTGATTTGGGGGGTCCCTATGGGTGGGTCACAGGGGGGTGGGATACTGGGGGTCCCCATGGATGCCCCCTAAGTTTGGGGGGCGGGGGGGGGGTCTGCAGCACCCCAGTGTGCTCCCCCTCCGCGCCCACCAGTGCGTGCTGGGTGCCATCCCCCCTCTCCCCCCACCCCCACCCCCACCCCCTCCACCCCTCTATTCCCCCCCCCCACCCCCCCCTTTCTCCAGACCATCCCCATCCTGACCCCCTCCTCCAAACCCCCCCCCCCAGCCCCCTCCCCCCCCAGCCCCGTGGAGGTGCAACTGGTGCTCCCCAAGCTCCCCAAACTGGTGAAGGGCTCTGGGGCTGCCCAACCAGCACCCAAACTGGGACCAGCACCCAAACTGGGACCAGGACCAGCACTGGGAAGGATGGACCCCCACCCACCTCACCCCACCCCACCCCGCTTAACGGTGAAGGACGCGGCGGCCGCCGGTAGAACCGCCAAGCTGGAGGAGCCACCAGTGAAACCAGCGCCTCCCAGTCCTTCCCAGCACCTCCCAGTGGGTCCCAGTCGCCGCTTCCCCAGCCTGGAGGTGTCGGCTCCCAAATTCACCCTGGGGTTGAACCCCCTCAAGGCCTCTCCCCCCGCCAAGGAGCCGGCCTTGGGGCACCTACCGCGCTTGGAGGTGGCGGTGCCGCCGTTACCGCTACCCGCTGCCCCCCAGACCCTCCCAAGGGTGGGGGGCACCCCTAAGACCACCCAGCTGCCCCCCAAACCCAAGGATGAGGAAATGGGGGGGGGTCTGGGTGCTATCCACATGCCTTCCATCGCCATCGCCGTTCCCAGTACGGCGGTGGAACTGGTCCCAGTTAAGGAGTCGCCGTCGCCGCCGCCGTCGCCGTCGCGGTCGCCGCCCGGGGTGGGGGTCGCCTGTTGGGAGCTTCCCAGGGTCTGGAATTCCCTCCATCGGCATCGAGGTGCCCAAGGTGGGGGTGGGTTTGGCTCTCCCAGCCGGTGGGGGGTTGGCCCAGGCGCTGATGACGTCAGAGGTGACGATGACGTCAGAGGTGACGTCAAAGGCGGCGCGGGGGCTGCGGAAGCTCAGCCTGGGAAAGGAGGGGGGGAAGGGGAGAGCACCCCCCTCCCACCCCCACCATCACCCCCACCCCCACCATTGGAGGAGGGGGGGGGGGAAAGGCAGACCCCCCAAATTCACCCTGCCACAGGTTGGCTTGGCCATCGCCAAGCTCAAGAGTGGGGGTGGGGGTGGGGGTGGGGGACCCACTGGGTGCCCCCCCGAATCTGGGGGGGTGGGTGAGCCGGTGTCACCCACCCTGGGTACCACCGGCCACCCGCCCGCGGTGTCGGGGACAGTCGGTGGTGGGGTGAAGCTGAAGGTGCCTAAATTATCCCTGGGACCCTTTGGGGCTGGTCAGGGGGGTACTGGGAGTACTGGGAGGAAGCAGCTGGGAACCGGGGGGTCACAGACTCACCCCAAGGGGTGGGCAGAAGAGGAGACCCCCAGGACCCCCCTTTTTCGGGTGCCCCAGGTGGAGATTGAGCTGCCAGGGGGGGAAAAGGAGGGGACTGGTCAGGGGGGTACTGGGAGTACTGGGAGTACTGGGAGTACTGGGAGGAAGCAGCTGGGAACTGGGGGGGCACAGGGTCACCCCAAGGGGTGGGCAGAAGGGGAGACCCCCAGGACCCCCCTTTTTCGGGTGCCCCAGGTGGAGATTGAGCTGCCAGGGGGGGACAAGGAGGGGACCAGTCAGGGGGGGTACTGGAGGTACTGGGAGGAAGCAGCTGGGAACTGGGGGGTCACAGACTCAACCCAAGGGGTGGGCAGAAGAAGAGACCCCCAGGACCCCCCTTTTTCGGGTGCCCCAGGTGGAGATTGAGCTGCCAGGGGGGGACAAGGAGGGGACCAGTCAGGGGGGTACTGGGGGTACTGGGAGTACTGGGAGGAAGCAGCTGGGAACTGGGGGGTCACAGGGTCACCCCAAGGGGTGGGCAGAAGAGGAGACCCCCAGGACCCCCCTTTTTCGGGTGCCCCAGGTGGAGATCGAGCTGCCAGGGGGGGACAAGGAGGGGACCAGTCAGGGGGGTACTGGGGGCACTGGGAGGAAGCAGCTGGGAACTGGGGGGTCACAGGGTCACCCCAAGGGGTGGGCAGAAGGGGAGACCCCCAGGACCCCCCTTTTTCGGGTGCCCCAGGTAGAGATTGAGCTGCCAGGGGGGGACAAGGAGGGGACAGGTCAGGGGGGTACTGGGAGTACTGGGAGTGCTGGAAGGAAGCAGCTGGGAACCGGGGGGTCACAGACTCACCCCAAGGGGTGGACAGAAGGGGAGACCCCCAGGACCCCCCTTTTTCGGGTGCCTCAGGTGGAGATTGAGCTGCCAGGGGGGGACAAGGAGGGGACCAGTCAGGGGGGTGCTGGTGGTACTGGGGGTACTGGGAGGAAGCAGCTGGGAACTGGTGGGTCACAGACTCACCCCAAGGGGTGGACAGAAGGGGAGACCCCCAGGACCCCCCTTTTTCGGGTGCCCCAGGTGGAGATTGAGCTGCCAGGGGGGGAGAAGGAAGGGACCAGTCAGGGGGGTACTGGGGATACTGGGAGGAAGCAGCTGGGAACTGGGAGGGCGCGGAGTCACCCCAGGTGGTGGACAGAAGAAGAGACCCCCAGGACCCCCCTTTTTCGGGTGCCCCAGGTGGAGATCGAGCTGCCAGGAGGGGACAAAGAGGGGACCAGTCAGGGGGGTACTGGGAGTACTGGGAGGAAGCAGCTGGGAACTGGGAGGGCACGGAGTCACCCCAGGTGGTGGACAGAAGAGGAGACCCCCAGGACCCCCCTTTTTCGGGTGCCCCAGGTGGGGCTCGACCTGCCAGTGGGTTCCAGATGGGGCTCTGGCTGGGAACTGGGAGTTACTGGGGTGAAGCTGTTAAAATTTGGGGGTTCCACCCCCGATCTCCTTAGCTGGGGGGTCCCTAAATCCCTCCCCCGCCGCGGCGGCAGCGCCGAGAGCTTGAGGATGGGCTGGAAGGTTCCAGAATGTCCCAGTTTGGTGTGTTCCAAGGTGAAACCCAAACTGGGAGGGGGTGAAGGGCCAAGAGGTTGGAAGGTGCCCGGGTTGGAGTTGGCCCCACTGGGTGGGGGGTTGTTGGTGGTGGAGGGTGATGATGAGGATGAGGAGGAGGATGGGTTGAAGACCACCAAGAAATCCCCTTCCTTGGGCCACCAGTTGAAGGGGAAGGTGGCTAAACTGGGCGCTGGGTTCAACTGGGAAGGGGGTGGGAGGATGAGGAAGGGGGTGTGGGTGGTGATGAAGGCCAAGGAGCAAGGGGGTGAGAAGAAGGGGGTGGTGGGACCCCAGCCTCACCTCAACGGGGTGGAGGAAGGCAAAGGGCGGCGCTGCTGGTGGTGGGTCCCTAGGGTGGGTTTTACTTTGGGGGGGTCCCCAGCACCCCCCTTTTTCCCTCCAGGGAAAGTGGAAGGGGGGAAACTGAGGCTGCCCCAAGTTGAGCTGAACCCAAGCGACCTGGAACTCACCCCCCAACCGGAGACGGGGGGGACACGAGTCCCCCCAGGGTTCCATCTAAAGGGGGTTGGAAAGGGGGGGACCCCAAAATTCCACCTGCCTAAAGTGGGGCTCAGCCCCCAACCCTGCGGTGAGCAGTGAAACCCACCCCCCACCCATCCCACCCCTTGACCATGGGGGTCTTTGGGGACCCCCTGAAGTAATGATGGGGTGGTGAAGCTCACCCAGACCCCCCCAGAACCCCCCCCTCCCCCCTGCACCCCAAAAATAACCCTAATCCAGCTTATTTTGGGGGGGTTTGAAGCTTTTTGGCTTGTTTTCCAGATGTTCCTATTAACTGGGGGGGGGGGGGGGGCAACTTCTCTACCCCCCCACCCCTGACCCCCTCACCCCACCCTGAGACCCCCCCCCACCTCGCTCTCAGCTTGGCTGGAATAAAGGTTAACCCCAAAAAAAGGCACCCCAAAAGTCTTGGGGGGGGGGGTGGGGGCGATGGGAGGGGGTTTGAGGGGGTTGAGGGGGGAGTTGGGGGTGAGCAGGGATCTGGTGGGGGGCGTGGGGGGGCTCAGCACCCACTATTGGGGGGTTTGAGCACCCATTATGGGGGGGTTGTGGGGGGATGTGGGGTCTGAGCACCCTCTATGGGGGGTTTTGGGGGGATCTGGGGTCTGAGCACCCACTATGGGGGGTTTTGGGGGGGATCTGGGGTCTGAGCACCCACTATGGGGGGGGTCTTGGGGGGATCTGGGGTCTGAGCACCCACTATGGGGGGTTTTGGGGGGATCTGGGGTCTGAGCACCCACTTCTGGGGGGTTTTGGGGGGATCTGGGGTCTGAGCACCCACTATTGGGGGGGTCTTGGGGGTATCTGGGGTCTGAGCACCCATTATGGGGGGGTCTTGGGGGGATCTGGGGTCTGAGCACCCACTTCTGGGGGGTTTTGGGGGGATCCGGGGTCTGAGCACCCACTATGGGGGGTTTCTGGGGTGATCTGGTGTTTGAGCACCCACTATGAGGGGTCTGAGCACCCACTATTGGGGGGGTCTTGGGGGTATCTGGGGTCTGAGCACCCATTATGGGGGGGTCTTGGGGGGATCTGGGGTCTGAGCACCCACTATGGGGGGTTTTGGGGGTATCTGGGGTCTGAGCACCCACTATGGGGGGTTTTGGGGGGGATCTGGGGTCTGAGCACCCATTATGGGGGGGGTCTGAGCACCCATTATTGGGGGGTCTGAGCACCCACTATGGGGGTATCCGGGGTGATCTGGGGTCTGAGCACCCATTATGGGGCTGTCTGAGCACCCACTATGGGGGGGGTCTGGGGTGATCTGGGGTCTGAGCACCCACTGTTGGGTGGGTTTTGGGGGGGATCTGGGGTCTGACCACCCATTATGGGGGGGGTCTGAACACCCATTATTGGGGGGTCTGAGCACCAACTATGGGGGTGTCTGGGGTGATCTGGGGTCTGAGCACCCATTATGGGGGGGTCTGAGCACCCACTATGGGAGGGTCCAGGGTGATCTGGGGTCTGACCACCCATTGTGGGGGAGTTCTGGGGGGATGTGGGGTCTGATCACCCACTGTGGGGGGGTTCTGAGCACCCATTACTGGGGGGTCCTGGGTTCCGAGCACCCATTACAGGGGGGTTGTGCCCTAATCACCCACCATGTTGGGGATCCCAAATTGGGTGGGGGGTGGGATTTGGGGGGTGAAGCCCTCAGGCTGCTGCCCATGGCGGCCCCCTCAGCCTTGGAATCCATGTTGGGGACCCCAAATTGGGTGGGGGGTGAGATTTGGGGGGTGAAGCCCCTAGGGCACAGGCCATGGCGGCCCCCTCGGCCTTGGAATCCATGTTGGGGACCCCACATTGGGTGGGGGGTGAGATTTGGGGGTGAAGCCCTTAGGACACAGGCCCATGGTGGCCCCCTCGGCCTTTGAATCCATGTTGGGGACCCCAAATTGGGTGGGGGGTGAGATTTGGCGGGTGAAGCCCTTAGGCCACAGGCCCATGGTGGCCCCCTTGGCCTTTGAAGCCATGTTGGGGACCCCAAATTGGGTGGGGGGTGAGATTTGGGGGTGAAGCCCTTAGGCCACAGGCCCATGGTGGCCCCCTCGGCCTTTGAATCCATGTTGGGGACCCCACATTGGGTGGGGGGTGGGATTTGGGGGTGAAGCCCTTTAGGCCACAGGCCCATGGTGGCCCCCTTGGCCTTAATATCCATGTTGGGGACCCCAAATTGGGTGGGGGGTGAGATTTGGGGGTGAAGCCCTTAGGCCACAGGCCATGGCGGCCCCCTTGGCCTTTGAATCCATGTTGGGGACCCCAAATTGGGTGGGGGGTGAGATTTGGGGGTGAAGCCCTTAGGACACAGGCCCATGGTGGCCCCCTCGGCCTTTGAATCCATGTTGGGGACCCCAAATTGGGTGGGGGGTGAGATTTGGGGGTGAAGCCCCTAGTCCACTGCCCACAGCAGCCCCCTCGGCCTTGGAATCCATGTTGGGGACCCCAAATTGGGTGGGGGGTGGGATTTGGGGGGTGAATTCCTCAGGCTGCTGCCCATGGCGGCCCCCTCGGCCTTGATATCCATGTTGGGGACCCCAAATTGGATGGGGGGTGAGATTTGGGGGGTGAAGCCCTCAGGCTGCTGCCCATGGCGGCCCCCTCAGCCTTGGAATCCATGTTGGGGACCCCAAATTGGGTGGGGGGTGAGATTTGGGGGTGAAGCCCTTTAGGCCACAGACCATGGCGGCCCCCTTGGCCTTTGAATCCATGTTGGGGACCCCAAATTGGGTGGGGGGTGGGATTTGGCGGGTGAAGCCCTCAGGCTGCTGCCCGTGGCAGCTCCATTGACCTTTATATCCATGTTGGGGACCCCAAATTGGGTGGGGGGTGAGATTTGGGGGTGAAGCCCTTAGGCCTCTGCCCGTGGCGGCTCCATTGACCTTTATATCCCTGTTGGGGACCCCAAATTGGGTGGGGGGTGAGATTTGGGGGTGAAGCCCTTTAGGCCACAGGCCCATGGTGGCCCCCTTGGCCTTTGAATCCATGTTGGGGACCCCAAATTGGGTGGGGGGTGGGATTTGGGGGTGAAGCCCTTAGGCCGCTGCCCGTGGCGGCCCCATTGACCTTTATATCCATGTTGGGGACCCCAAATTGGATGGGGGGTGGGATTTGGGGGGTGAATTCCCTAGTCTGCTGCCCGTGGTGGCCCCCTCGGCCTTAATATCCATGTTGGGGACCCCAAATTGGGTGGGGGGTGAGATTTGGCGGGTGAAGCCCTTAGGCCACAGGCCCATGGTGGCCCCCTTGGCCTTGGAATCCATGTTGGGGACCCCAAATTGGGTGGGGGGTGGGATTTGGGGGGTGAATTCCCTAGGCAGCTGCCCACAGCGGCGCCCTTGGCCTTTGAATCCATGTTGGGGACCCCAAATTGGGTGGGGGGTGAGATTTGGGGGTGAAGCCCTCAGGCTGCTGCCCATGGCGGCCCCCTCAGCCTTGGAATCCATGTTGGGGACCCCAAATTGGGTGGGGGGTGAGATTTGGGGGTGAAGCCCTTAGGCCACAGGCCATGGTGGCCCCCTCGGCCTTTGAATCCATGTTGGGGACCCCAAATTAGGTGGGGGGTGGGATTTGGGGGGTGAATTCCCTAGTCTGCTGCCCACGGCGGCTCCCTCGGCCTTTGAAGCCATATTGGGGACCCCACATTGGGTGGGGGGTGAGATTTGGGGGTGAAGCCCTTAGGCCACAGGCCATGGCGGCCCCCTCGGCCTTTGAAGCCATGTTGGGGACCCCAAATTGGGTAGGGGGTGGGATTTGGGGGGGCTGAAGGGTGTTAGGAGAGGCTGGAGGGGGTCTAAGGGGGGTGAGAAGGGGGTTTGGAGGGGCTGGGGGGGTCTAAGGGGGGTCTGAGGGAGGTTTTGGGGGTCTGAGAGGGGGTTTTGGGGGGGCTGAGGGGGGATTTGGGGGTCTTAAGAGGGGTTTGGGGGGCTGGATGGGGTCTAAGGGGGTGGGAAGGGGGTTTGGAGGGGCTGGGGGGGGCCTAAGGGGGTTCTGAGGGGGTTTTGGGGGGGGTTGGGGGGTCTGAGGGGGGTTTGGGGGGGTTGGGGGTGTAAGGGGGATCTGAGGGGGTTTTGGGGGGTTGGGGGGTTCTGAGGGGGTTTTGGGGGGGTTGGGGGGGTCTAAGGGGGTTCTGAGGGGGTTTTGGGGGGTTGGGGGTGTCTAAGGGGGTTCTGAGGGGGTTTTGGGGGTGTCTAAGGGGGTTCTGAGGGGGTTTTGGGGAGGTTGGGGGTGTCTAAGGGGGGTTTGGGGGCTGGGGGGCTGGGAGGTGTCTAAGGGGGTGTCTGAGGGGGTTTTGGGGGGATTGGGGGGGTCTAAGGGGGTTCTGAGGGGGTTTTGGGGGGTCTAAGGGGTTCTGAGGGGGTTTTGGGGGTGTCTAAGGGGGTTCTGTGGTGTTTTGGGGGGGCTGGGGGGTGTCTAAGGGGGCTCTAAGGGGGTTCTGAGGGGGTTTAGGGGGGGTGGGGGTGTCTAAGGGGGGTTTTAGGGGGGTCTAAGGGGGGGTCTAAGGGGGTTTAGGGGGGTTTGGGGTGTGTAAGGGGGTTCTGAGGGGGTTTAGGGGGGGTTGGGGGCCGCCACGATGACGTCACCACCCCCGTGATGACGTCACCACCCCCGTGATGACGTCATCACCCTGCCCCAGGATATGGGGGGGGGTGTGAAGGAGCTTGGCTGACCCCGAGAACCCCCTCCCCCTTCTTTCTTCCACCTTGGGGGGGGGGGGGGGATGGATTCGTTACGTCACCCCCACGTCACTTCCTACGTCAGCGCCACGTCACCACCCCCCCTTTTAAACACCTCCCAGCCACCAGGGGGCGCTACACCCCCTCTCTCTCTCCCTCCCCCCCCCACACGCACTGTGTCAGCCAATGAGAAGCCGGCGCCCGCATCACGTGAGAGGGGTGCGGGGCGGCGTCAGGCCGCGGCCCAGGCCTAGGCCCAGGCGCCGGCGCCATGGAGCGGGCGGCGCAGGGGAAGGAGGCCGAGGCCCTGCAGCTCCTGGCCGAGGCTGACAAGAAGCTCCGCGGCTCCCAGTCCTTCTTCGCCGGCCTCTTCGGGTCAGGCCCGGCGGCGGCTGCAGCCCCCGGGGCGGGGAGGGTGAAGGGGGGGGGGGTTGGGGGGTGTTTGGAGGGGATGGGGGGGTCTGAGGGGGGTGAGAAGGGGGATTGGGGGGGTTTAGGGGGGTCTAAGGGGGGTGGGAAGGGGGTTTGGGGGGGATTGGAGGGGTCTAAGGGGGGTGAGAAGGGGGTTTGGGGGGCATTGGAGGGGTCTAAGGGGGGTTTGGGGGGGGCTAAGGGGGGTGGGAAGGGGGTTTGGGGGGGGATTGGAGGGGTCTAAGGGGGGTTTGGGGGGGGCTAAGGGGGGTGACAAGGGGGTTTGAGGGGGGTTGGAGGGGTCTAAGGGGGGGTTGGGGGGGCCTAAGGGGGGTGACAAAGGGTTTGGGGGGGTCTGAGGGGGGTGGGAAGGGGGTTTGGGGGGGGATTGGAGGGGTCTAAGGGGGGGTTGGGGGGGCCTAAGGGGGGTGACAAGGGGTTTGGGGGGGTCTGAGGGGGGTGGGAAGGGGGTTTGAGGGGGATTGGAGGGGTCTAAGGGGGGTGACAAGGGGTTTGGGGGGGCTGGAGGGGTCAGTGAGGTTTTGGGGGGGTCAGGTCAAGTCTGGGGGGGTCACTCAGGTCTGGAGGGGTCACTCAGGGTCTGGGGGGGTCAGTGAGCGTTTGGGGGGGTCAGGTCAGGTCAGGTCTGGGGGGTCAGTGAGGGTCTGGGGGGGTCACTCAGGGTCTGGAGGGGTCAGTGAGGGTCTGGGGGTGTCAGTGAGGGTCTGGGGGGGTCACTCAGGTCTGGGGGGGTCACTCAGGGTCTGGGGGGGTCAGTGAGTGTCTGGGGGGGTCACTCAGGGTCTGGGGGGGTCAGTGAGTGTCTGGGGGGGTCACTCAGGTCTGGGCGGGTCAGTGAGGGTTTGGGGGGGTCAGGTCAGGTCTGGGGGGGTCACTCAGGGTCTGGGGGGGTCAGTGAGTGTTTGGGGGGGACAGTGAGTGTCTGGGGGGGTCACTCAGGGTCTGGGGGGGGTCAATCAGGTCTGGGGGTGTCAGTGAGTGTTTGGGGGGGTCGCTCAGGGTCTGGGGGTGTCAGTGAGTGTTTGGGGGGGTCACTCAGGGTCTGGGGGTGTCAGTGAGGGTCTGGGGGGGTCAGTGAGGGTCTGGGGGGGTCAGTGAGGGTCTGGGGGGGTCACTCAGGGTCTGGGGGGGTCAGTGAGTGTTTGGGGGGG
>NW_028168605.1:0-16718 GCF_964237585.1 Gallinula chloropus | reverse complement strand
GTCGCGGCCGAGAAGCACTCTCCGGCCAACGTGCCAAACGTCCAGCGACTGCTCCCAAAGCGAAGGAGCAGGACCCAAAGACCTAGCTGGCCTGAAGGGCCCCAGGGGGCCCCCAAGCAGCCCCTCTCCATTTGGGTCTGGGGGCTTTCGTTGGGCTGGGAACCTGGGAGGTACCTGCCCGGTTGCAGGTCGCGGCCCGAGAAGCACTCTCCGGCCAACGTGCCAAACGTCCAGCGACTGCTCCCCAAAGCGAAGGAGCCAGGACCCAAAGACCTAGCTGGCCTGAAGGGCCCCAGGGGGCCCCCAAGCAGCCCCTCTCCATTTGGGTCTGGGGGCTTTCGTTGGGCCGGGAACCTGGGAGGTACCTGCCCGGTTGCAGGTCGCGGCCCGAGAAGCACTCTCCGGCCAACGTGCCAAACGTCCAGCGACTGCTCCCAAAGCGAAGGAGCCAGGACCCAAAGACCTAGCTGGCCTGAAGGGGCCCCAGGGGGCCCCCAAGCAGCCCCTCTCCATTTGGGTCTGGGGGCTTTCGTTGGGCCGGGAACCTGGGAGGTACCTGCCCGGTTGCAGGTCGCGGCCCGAGAAGCACTCTCCGGCCAACGTGCCAAACGTCCAGCGACTGCTCCCAAAGCGAAGGAGCCAGGACCCAAAGACCTAGCTGGCCTGAAGGGGCCCCAGGGGGCCCCCAAGCAGCCCCTCTCCATTTGGGTCTGGGGGCTTTCGTTGGGCCGGGAACCTGGGAGGTACCTGCCCGGTTGCAGGTCGCGGCCCGAGAAGCACTCTCCGGCCAACGTGCCAAACGTCCAGCGACTGCTCCCAAAGCGAAGGAGCCAGGACCCAAAGACCTAGCTGGCCTGAAGGGGCCCCAGGGGGCCCCCAAGCAGCCCCTCTCCATTTGGGTCTGGGGGCTTTCGTTGGGCCGGGAACCTGGGAGGTACCTGCCCGGTTGCAGGTCGCGGCCCGAGAAGCACTCTCCGGCCAACGTGCCAAACGTCCAGCGACTGCTCCCAAAGCGAAGGAGCCAGGACCCAAAGACCTAGCTGGCCTGAAGGGGCCCCAGGGGGCCCCCAAGCAGCCCCTCTCCATTTGGGTCTGGGGGCTTTCGTTGGCCCGGGAACCTGGGAGGTACCTGCCCGGTTGCAGGTCGCGGCCCGAGAAGCACTCTCCGGCCAACGTGCCAAACGTCCAGCGACTGCTCCCAAAGCGAAGGAGCCAGGACCCAAAGACCTAGCTGGCCTGAAGGGGCCCCAGGGGGCCCCCAAGCAGCCCCTCTCCATTTGGGTCTGGGGGCTTTCGTTGGGCCGGGAACCTGGGAGGTACCTGCCCGGTTGCAGGTCGCGGCCCGAGAAGCACTCTCCGGCCAACGTGCCGAACGTCCAGCGACTGCTCCCAAAGCGAAGGAGCCAGGACCCAAAGACCTAGCTGGCCTGAAGGGGCCCCAGGGGGCCCCCAAGCAGCCCCTCTCCATTTGGGTCTGGGGGCTTTCGTTGGGCCGGGAACCTGGGAGGTACCTGCCCGGTTGCAGGTCGCGGCCCGAGAAGCACTCTCCGGCCAACGTGCCAAACGTCCAGCGACTGCTCCCAAAGCGAAGGAGCCAGGACCCAAAGACCTAGCTGGCCTGAAGGGGCCCCAGGGGGCCCCCAAGCAGCCCCTCTCCATTTGGGTCTGGGGGCTTTCGTTGGGCCGGGAACCTGGGAGGTACCTGCCCGGTTGCAGGTCGCAGGCCCGAGAAGCACTCTCCGGCCAACGTGCCGAACTTCCAGCGACTGCTCCCAAAGCGAAGGAGCCAGGACCCAAAGACCTAGCTGGCCTGAAGGGGCCCCAGGGGGCCCCCAAGCAGCCCCTCTCCATTTGGGTCTGGGGGCTTTCGTTGGGCCGGGAACCTGGGAGGTACCTGCCCGGTTGCAGGTCGCGGCCCGAGAAGCACTCTCCGGCCAACGTGCCAAACGTCCAGCGACTGCTCCCAAAGCGAAGGAGCCAGGACCCAAAGACCTAGCTGGCCTGAAGGGGCCCCAGGGGGCCCCAAGCAGCCCTCTCCATTTGGGTCTGGGGGCTTTCGTTGGGCCGGGAACCTGGGAGGTACCTGCCCGGTTGCAGGTCGCGGCCCGAGAAGCACTCTCCGACCAACGTGCCCAACGTCCAGCGACTGCTCCCAAAGCGAAGGAGCCAGGAC
The DNA here is from genome assembly GCF_964237585.1 of Gallinula chloropus. Classification (NCBI taxonomy): domain Eukaryota; kingdom Metazoa; phylum Chordata; class Aves; order Gruiformes; family Rallidae; genus Gallinula; species Gallinula chloropus. The sequence continues at coordinate 14,545 of NW_028168605.1, read as the reverse complement.
CCAAAGACCTAGCTGGCCTGAAGGGGCCCCAGGGGGCCCCCAAGCAGCCCCTCTCCATTTGGGTCTGGGGGCTTTCATTGGGCCGGGAACCTGGGAGGTACCTGCCCGGTTGCAGGTCGCGGCCCGAGAAGCACTCTCCGGCCAACGTGCCAAACGTCCAGCGACTGCTCCCAAAGCGAAGGAGCCAGGACCCAAAGACCTAGCTGGCCTGAAGGGGCCCCAGGGGGCCCCCAAGCAGGCCCTCTCCATTTGGGTCTGGGGGCTTTCGTTGCGCCGGGAACCTGGGAGGTACCTGCCCGGTTGCAGGTCGCGGCCCGAGAAGCACTCTCCGGCCAACGTGCCAAACGTCCAGCGACTGCTCCCAAAGCGAAGCAGCCAGGACCCAAAGACCTAGCTGGCCTGAAGGGGCCCCAGGGGGCCCCCAAGCAGCCCCTCTCCATTTGGGTCTGGGGGCTTTCATTGGGCCGGGAACCTGGGAGGTACCTGCCCGGTTGCAGGTCGCGGCCCGAGAAGCACTCTCCGGCCAACGTGCCAAACGTCCAGCGACTGCTCCCAAAGCGAAGGAGCCAGGACCCAAAGACCTAGCTGGCCTGAAGGGGCCCCAGGGGGCCCCCAAGCAGCCCCTCTCCATTTGGGTCTGGGGGCTTTCGTTGGGCCGGGAACCTGGGAGGTACCTGCCCGGTTGCAGGTCGCGGCCCGAGAAGCACTCTCCGGCCAACGTGCCAAACGTCCGGCGACTGCTCCCAAAGCGAAGGAGCCAGGACCCAAAGACCTAGCTGGCCTGAAGGGGCCCCAGGGGGCCCCCAAGCAGCCCCTCTCCATTTGGGTCTGGGGGCTTTCGTTGGGCCGGGAACCTGGGAGGTACCTGCCCGGTTGCAGGTCGCGGCCCGAGAAGCACTCTCCGGCCAACGTGCCAAACGTCCAGCGACTGCTCCCAAAGCGAAGGAGCCAGGACCCAAAGACCTAGCTGGCCTGAAGGGGCCCCAGGGGGCCCCAAGCAGCCCCTCTCCATTTGGGTCTGGGGGCTTTCGTTGGGCCGGGAACCTGGGAGGTACCTGCCCGGTTGCAGGTCGCGGCCCGAGAAGCACTCTCCGGCCAACGTGCCAAACGTCCAGCGTCTGCTCCCAAAGCGAAGGAGCCAGGACCCAAAGACCTAGCTGGCCTGAAGGGGCCCCAGGGGGCCCCCAAGCAGCCCCTCTCCATTTGGGTCTGGGGGCTTTCGTTGGGCCGGGAACCTGGGAGGTACCTGCCCGGTTGCAGGTCGCGGCCCGAGAAGCACTCTCCGGCCAACGTGCCGAACGTCCAGCGACTGCTCCCAAAGCGAAGCAGCCAGGACCCAAAGACCTGGCTGGCCTGAAGGGGCCCCAGGGGGCCCCCAAGCAGCCCCTCTCCATTTGGGTCTGGGGGCTTTCGTTGGGCCGGGAACCTGGGAGGTACCTGCCCGGTTGCAGGTCGCGGCCCGAGAAGCACTCTCCGGCCAACGTGCCGAACGTCCAGCGACTGCTCCCAAAGCGAAGGAGCCAGGACCCAAAGACCTAGCTGGCCTGAAGGGGCCCCAGGGGGCCCCCAAGCAGCCCCTCTCCATTTGGGTCTGGGGGCTTTCGTTGGGCCGGGAACCTGGGAGGTACCTGCCCGGTTGCAGGTCGCGGCCCGAGAAGCACTCTCCGGCCAACGTGCCAAACGTCCAGCGTCTGCTCCCAAAGCGAAGGAGCCAGGACCCAAAGACCTAGCTGGCCTGAAGGGGCCCCAGGGGGCCCCCAAGCAGCCCCTCTCCATTTGGGTCTGGGGGCTTTCGTTGGGCCGGGAACCTGGGAGGTACCTGCCCGGTTGCAGGTCGCGGCCCGAGAAGCACTCTCCGGCCAACGTGCCGAACGTCCAGCGACTGCTCCCAAAGCGAAGCAGCCAGGACCCAAAGACCTGGCTGGCCTGAAGGGGCCCCAGGGGGCCCCCAAGCAGCCCCTCTCCATTTGGGTCTGGGGGCTTTCGTTGGGCCGGGAACCTGGGAGGTACCTGCCCGGTTGCAGGTCGCGGCCCGAGAAGCACTCTCCGGCCAACGTGCCGAACGTCCAGCGACTGCTCCCAAAGCGAAGGAGCCAGGACCCAAAGACCTAGCTGGCCTGAAGGGGCCCCAGGGGGCCCCCAAGCAGCCCCTCTCCATTTGGGTCTGGGGGCTTTCGTTGGGCCGGGAACCTGGGAGGTACCTGCCCGGTTGCAGGTCGCGGCCCGAGAAGCACTCTCCGGCCAACGTGCCAAACGTCCGGCGACTGCTCCCAAAGCGAAGGAGCCAGGACCCAAAGACCTAGCTGGCCTGAAGGGGCCCCAGGGGGCCCCCAAGCAGCCCCTCTCCATTTGGGTCTGGGGGCTTTCGTTGGGCCGGGAACCTGGGAGGTACCTGCCCGGTTGCAGGTCGCGGCCCGAGAAGCACTCTCCGGCCAACGTGCCAAACGTCCAGCGACTGCTCCCAAAGCGAAGGAGCCAGGACCCAAAGACCTAGCTGGCCTGAAGGGGCCCCAGGGGGCCCCCAAGCAGCCCCTCTCCATTTGGGTCTGGGGGCTTTCGTTGGGCCGGGAACCTGGGAGGTACCTGCCCGGTTGCAGGTCGCGGCCCGAGAAGCACTCTCCGGCCAACGTGCCAAACGTCCAGCGACTGCTCCCAAAGCGAAGGAGCCAGGACCCAAAGACCTAGCTGGCCTGAAGGGGCCCCAGGGGGCCCCCAAGCAGCCCCTCTCCATTTGGGTCTGGGGGCTTTCGTTGGGCCGGGAACCTGGGAGGTACCTACCCGGTTGCAGGTCGCGGCCCGAGAAGCACTCTCCGGCCAACGTGCCAAACGTCCAGCGACTGCTCCCAAAGCGAAGGAGCCAGGACCCAAAGACCTAGCTGGCCTGAAGGGGCCCCAGGGGGCCCCCAAGCAGCCCCTCTCCATTTGGGTCTGGGGGCTTTCGTTGGGCCGGGAACCTGGGAGGTACCTGCCCGGTTGCAGGTCGCGGCCCGAGAAGCACTCTCCGGCCAACGTGCCCAACGTCCAGCGACTGCTCCCAAAGCGAAGGAGCCAGGACCCAAAGACCTAGCTAGCCTGAAGGGGCCCCAGGGGGCCCCCAAGCAGCCCCTCTCCATTTGGGTCTGGGGGCTTTCGTTGGGCCGGGAACCTGGGAGGTACCTGCCCGGTTGCAGGTCGCGGCCCGAGAAGCACTCTCCGGCCAACGTGCCAAACGTCCAGCGACTGCTCCCAAAGCGAAGCAGCCAGGACCCAAAGACCTAGCTGGCCTGAAGGGGCCCCAGGGGGCCCCCAAGCAGCCCCTCTCCATTTGGGTCTGGGGGCTTTCGTTGGGCCGGGAACCTGGGAGTTACCTACCCGGTTGCAGGTCGCGGCCCGAGAAGCACTCTCCGGCCAACGTGCCCAACGTCCAGCGACTGCTCCCAAAGCGAAGGAGCCAGGACCCAAAGACCTAGCTGGCCTGAAGGGGCCCCAGGGGGCCCCCAAGCAGCCCCTCTCCATTTGGGTCTGGGGGCTTTCGTTGGGCCGGGAACCTGGGAGGTACCTGCCCGGTTGCAGGTCGCGGCCCGAGAAGCACTCTCCGGCCAACGTGCCAAATGTCCAGCGACTGCTCCCAAAGCGAAGGAGCCAGGACCCAAAGACCTAGCTGGCCTGAAGGGGCCCCAGGGGGCCCCCAAGCAGCCCCTCTCCATTTGGGTCTGGGGGCTTTCGTTGGGCCGGGAACCTGGGAGGTACCTGCCCGGTTGCAGGTCGCGGCCCGAGAAGCACTCTCCGGCCAACGTGCCAAACGTCCAGCGACTGCTCCCAAAGCGAAGGAGCCAGGACCCAAAGACCTAGCTGGCCTGAAGGGGCCCCAGGGGGCCCCCAAGCAGCCCCTCTCCATTTGGGTCTGGGGGCTTTCGTTGGGCCGGGAACCTGGGAGGTACCTGCCCGGTTGCAGGTCGCGGCCCGAGAAGCACTCTCCGGCCAACGTGCCAAACGTCCAGCGACTGCTCCCAAAGCGAAGGAGCCAGGACCCAAAGACCTAGCTGGCCTGAAGGGGCCCCAGGGGGCCCCCAAGCAGCCCCTCTCCATTTGGGTCTGGGGGCTTTCGTTGGGCCGGGAACCTGGGAGGTACCTGCCCGGTTGCAGGTCGCGGCCCGAGAAGCACTCTCCGGCCAACGTGCCCAACGTCCAGCGACTGCTCCCAAAGCGAAGGAGCCAGGACCCAAAGACCTAGCTGGCCTGAAGGGGCCCCAGGGGGCCCCCAAGCAGCCCCTCTCCATTTGGGTCTGGGGGCTTTCGTTGGGCCGGGAACCTGGGAGGTACCTGCCCGGTTGCAGGTCGCGGCCCGAGAAGCACTCTCCGGCCAACGTGCCAAACGTCCAGCGACTGCTCCCAAAGCGAAGGAGCCAGGACCCAAAGACCTAGCTGGCCTGAAGGGGCCCCAGGGGGCCCCCAAGCAGCCCCTCTCCATTTGGGTCTGGGGGCTTTCGTTGGGCCGGGAACCTGGGAGGTACCTGCCCGGTTGCAGGTCGCGGCCCGAGAAGCACTCTCCGGCCAACGTGCCAAACGTCCAGCGACTGCTCCCAAAGCGAAGGAGCCAGGACCCAAAGACCTAGCTGGCCTGAAGGGGCCCCAGGGGGCCCCCAAGCAGCCCCTCTCCATTTGGGTCTGGGGGCTTTCGTTGGGCCGGGAACCTGGGAGGTACCTGCCCGGTTGCAGGTCGCGGCCCGAGAAGCACTCTCCGGCCAACGTGCCGAACGTCCAGCGACTGCTCCCAAAGCGAAGGAGCCAGGACCCAAAGACCTAGCTGGCCTGAAGGGGCCCCAGGGGGCCCCCAAGCAGCCCCTCTCCATTTGGGTCTGGGGGCTTTCGTTGGGCCGGGAACCTGGGAGGTACCTGCCTGGTTGCAGGTCGCGGCCCGAGAAGCACTCTCCGGCCAACGTGCCAAACGTCCAGCGACTGCTCCCAAAGCGAAGGAGCCAGGACCCAAAGACCTAGCTGGCCTGAAGGGGCCCCAGGGGGCCCCCAAGCAGCCCCTCTCCATTTGGGTCTGGGGGCTTTCGTTGGGCCGGGAACCTGGGAGGTACCTGCCCGGTTGCAGGTCGCGGCCCGAGAAGCACTCTCCGGCCAACGTGCCAAACGTCCAGCGACTGCTCCCAAAGCGAAGCAGCCAGGACCCAAAGACCTAGCTGGACTGAAGGGGCCCCAGGGGGCCCCCAAGCAGCCCCTCTCCATTTGGGTCTGGGGGCTTTCGTTGGGCCGGGAACCTGGGAGGTACCTGCCCGGTTGCAGGTCGCGGCCCGAGAAGCACTCTCCGGCCAACGTGCCGAACGTCCAGCGACTGCTCCCAAAGCGAAGGAGCCAGGACCCAAAGACCTAGCTGGCCTGAAGGGGCCCCAGGGGGCCCCCAAGCAGCCCCTCTCCATTTGGGTCTGGGGGCTTTCGTTGGGCCGGGAACCTGGGAGGTACCTGCCCGGTTGCAGGTCGCGGCCCGAGAAGCACTCTCCGGCCAACGTGCCCAACGTCCAGCGACTGCTCCCAAAGCGAAGGAGCCAGGACCCAAAGACCTAGCTGGCCTGAAGGGGCCCCAGGGGGCCCCCAAGCAGCCCCTCTCCATTTGGGTCTGGGGGCTTTCGTTGGCCCGGGAACCTGGGAGGTACCTGCCCGGTTGCAGGTCGCGGCCCGAGAAGCACTCTCCGGCCAACGTGCCAAACGTCCAGCGACTGCTCCCAAAGCGAAGGAGCCAGGACCCAAAGACCTAGCTGGCCTGAAGGGGCCCCAGGGGGCCCCCAAGCAGCCCCTCTCCATTTGGGTCTGGGGGCTTTCGTTGGGCCGGGAACCTGGGAGGTACCTGCCCGGTTGCAGGTCGCGGCCCGAGAAGCACTCTCCGGCCAACGTGCCGAACGTCCAGCGACTGCTCCCAAAGCGAAGGAGCCAGGACCCAAAGACCTAGCTGGCCTGAAGGGGCCCCAGGGGGCCCCCAAGCAGCCCCTCTCCATTTGGGTCTGGGGGCTTTCGTTGGGCCGGGAACCTGGGAGGTACCTGCCCGGTTGCAGGTCGCGGCCCGAGAAGCACTCTCCGGCCAACGTGCCGAACGTCCAGCGACTGCTCCCAAAGCGAAGGAGCCAGGACCCAAAGACCTAGCTGGCCTGAAGGGGCCCCAGGGGGCCCCCAAGCAGCCCCTCTCCATTTGGGTCTGGGGGCTTTCGTTGGGCCGGGAACCTGGGAGGTACCTGCCCGGTTGCAGGTCGCGGCCCGAGAAGCACTCTCCGGCCAACGTGCCCAACGTCCAGCGACTGCTCCCAAAGCGAAGGAGCCAGGACCCAAAGACCTAGCTGGCCTGAAGGGGCCCCAGGGGGCCCCCAAGCAGCCCCTCTCCATTTGGGTCTGGGGGCTTTCGTTGGCCCGGGAACCTGGGAGGTACCTGCCCGGTTGCAGGTCGCGGCCCGAGAAGCACTCTCCGGCCAACGTGCCAAACGTCCAGCGACTGCTCCCAAAGCGAAGGAGCCAGGACCCAAAGACCTAGCTGGCCTGAAGGGGCCCCAGGGGGCCCCCAAGCAGCCCCTCTCCATTTGGGTCTGGGGGCTTTCGTTGGGCCGGGAACCTGGGAGGTACCTGCCCGGTTGCAGGTCGCGGCCCGAGAAGCACTCTCCGGCCAACGTGCCGAACGTCCAGCGACTGCTCCCAAAGCGAAGGAGCCAGGACCCAAAGACCTAGCTGGCCTGAAGGGGCCCCAGGGGGCCCCCAAGCAGCCCCTCTCCATTCGGGTCTGGGGGCTTTCGTTGCGCCGGGAACCTGGGAGGTACCTGCCCGGTTGCAGGTCGCGGCCCGAGAAGCACTCTCCGGCCAACGTGCCAAACGTCCAGCGACTGCTCCCAAAGCGAAGCAGCCAGGACCCAAAGACCTAGCTGGCCTGAAGGGGCCCCAGGGGGCCCCCAAGCAGCCCCTCTCCATTTGGGTCTGGGGGCTTTCGTTGGGCCGGGAACCTGGGAGGTACCTGCCCGGTTGCTGGTCGTGGCTCGAGAAGCACTCTCCGGCCAACGTGCCAAACGTCCAGCGACTGCTCCCAAAGCGAAGGAGCCAGGACCCAAAGACCTAGCTGGCCTGAAGGGGCCCCAGGGGGCCCCCAAGCAGCCCCTCTCCATTTGGGTCTGGGGGCTTTCGTTGGGCCGGGAACCTGGGAGGTACCTACCCGGTTGCAGGTCGCGGCCCGAGAAGCACTCTCCGGCCAACGTGCCAAACGTCCAGCGACTGCTCCCAAAGCGAAGGAGCCAGGACCCAAAGACCTAGCTGGCCTGAAGGGGCCCCAGGGGGCCCCCAAGCAGCCCCTCTCCATTTGGGTCTGGGGGCTTTCGTTGGGCCGGGAACCTGGGAGGTACCTGCCCGGTTGCAGGTCGCGGCCCGAGAAGCACTCTCCGGCCAACGTGCCCAACGTCCAGCGACTGCTCCCAAAGCGAAGGAGCCAGGACCCAAAGACCTAGCTGGCCTGAAGGGGCCCCAGGGGGCCCCCAAGCAGCCCCTCTCCATTTGGGTCTGGGGGCTTTCGTTGGGCCGGGAACCTGGGAGGTACCTGCCCGGTTGCAGGTCGCGGCCCGAGAAGCACTCTCCGGCCAACGTGCCAAACGTCCAGCGACTGCTCCCAAAGCGAAGGAGCCAGGACCCAAAGACCTAGCTGGCCTGAAGGGGCCCCAGGGGGCCCCCAAGCAGCCCCTCTCCATTTGGGTCTGGGGGCTTTCGTTGGGCCGGGAACCTGGGAGGTACCTGCCCGGTTGCAGGTCGCGGCCCGAGAAGCACTCTCCGGCCAACGTGCCAAACGTCCAGCGACTGCTCCCAAAGCGAAGGAGCCAGGACCCAAAGACCTAGCTGGCCTGAAGGGGCCCCAGGGGGCCCCCAAGCAGCCCCTCTCCATTTGGGTCTGGGGGCTTTCGTTGGGCCGGGAACCTGGGAGGTACCTGCCCGGTTGCAGGTCGCGGCCCGAGAAGCACTCTCCGGCCAACGTGCCGAACGTCCAGCGACTGCTCCCAAAGCGAAGGAGCCAGGACCCAAAGACCTAGCTGGCCTGAAGGGGCCCCAGGGGGCCCCCAAGCAGCCCCTCTCCATTTGGGTCTGGGGGCTTTCGTTGGGCCGGGAACCTGGGAGGTACCTGCCTGGTTGCAGGTCGCGGCCCGAGAAGCACTCTCCGGCCAACGTGCCAAACGTCCAGCGACTGCTCCCAAAGCGAAGGAGCCAGGACCCAAAGACCTAGCTGGCCTGAAGGGGCCCCAGGGGGCCCCCAAGCAGCCCCTCTCCATTTGGGTCTGGGGGCTTTCGTTGGGCCGGGAACCTGGGAGGTACCTGCCCGGTTGCAGGTCGCGGCCCGAGAAGCACTCTCCGGCCAACGTGCCAAACGTCCAGCGACTGCTCCCAAAGCGAAGCAGCCAGGACCCAAAGACCTAGCTGGACTGAAGGGGCCCCAGGGGGCCCCCAAGCAGCCCCTCTCCATTTGGGTCTGGGGGCTTTCGTTGGGCCGGGAACCTGGGAGGTACCTGCCCGGTTGCAGGTCGCGGCCCGAGAAGCACTCTCCGGCCAACGTGCCGAACGTCCAGCGACTGCTCCCAAAGCGAAGGAGCCAGGACCCAAAGACCTAGCTGGCCTGAAGGGGCCCCAGGGGGCCCCCAAGCAGCCCCTCTCCATTTGGGTCTGGGGGCTTTCGTTGGGCCGGGAACCTGGGAGGTACCTGCCCGGTTGCAGGTCGCGGCCCGAGAAGCACTCTCCGGCCAACGTGCCCAACGTCCAGCGACTGCTCCCAAAGCGAAGGAGCCAGGACCCAAAGACCTAGCTGGCCTGAAGGGGCCCCAGGGGGCCCCCAAGCAGCCCCTCTCCATTTGGGTCTGGGGGCTTTCGTTGGGCCCGGGAACCTGGGAGGTACCTGCCCGGTTGCAGGTCGCGGCCCGAGAAGCACTCTCCGGCCAACGTGCCAAACGTCCAGCGACTGCTCCCAAAGCGAAGGAGCCAGGACCCAAAGACCTAGCTGGCCTGAAGGGGCCCCAGGGGGCCCCCAAGCAGCCCCTCTCCATTTGGGTCTGGGGGCTTTCGTTGGGCCGGGAACCTGGGAGGTACCTGCCCGGTTGCAGGTCGCGGCCCGAGAAGCACTCTCCGGCCAACGTGCCGAACGTCCAGCGACTGCTCCCAAAGCGAAGGAGCCAGGACCCAAAGACCTAGCTGGCCTGAAGGGGCCCCAGGGGGCCCCCAAGCAGCCCCTCTCCATTTGGGTCTGGGGGCTTTCGTTGGGCCGGGAACCTGGGAGGTACCTGCCCGGTTGCAGGTCGCGGCCCGAGAAGCACTCTCCGGCCAACGTGCCGAACGTCCAGCGACTGCTCCCAAAGCGAAGGAGCCAGGACCCAAAGACCTAGCTGGCCTGAAGGGGCCCCAGGGGGCCCCCAAGCAGCCCCTCTCCATTTGGGTCTGGGGGCTTTCGTTGGGCCGGGAACCTGGGAGGTACCTGCCCGGTTGCAGGTCGCGGCCCGAGAAGCACTCTCCGGCCAACGTGCCCAACGTCCAGCGACTGCTCCCAAAGCGAAGGAGCCAGGACCCAAAGACCTAGCTGGCCTGAAGGGGCCCCAGGGGGCCCCCAAGCAGCCCCTCTCCATTTGGGTCTGGGGGCTTTCGTTGGCCCGGGAACCTGGGAGGTACCTGCCCGGTTGCAGGTCGCGGCCCGAGAAGCACTCTCCGGCCAACGTGCCAAACGTCCAGCGACTGCTCCCAAAGCGAAGGAGCCAGGACCCAAAGACCTAGCTGGCCTGAAGGGGCCCCAGGGGGCCCCCAAGCAGCCCCTCTCCATTTGGGTCTGGGGGCTTTCGTTGGGCCGGGAACCTGGGAGGTACCTGCCCGGTTGCAGGTCGCGGCCCGAGAAGCACTCTCCGGCCAACGTGCCGAACGTCCAGCGACTGCTCCCAAAGCGAAGGAGCCAGGACCCAAAGACCTAGCTGGCCTGAAGGGGCCCCAGGGGGCCCCCAAGCAGCCCCTCTCCATTCGGGTCTGGGGGCTTTCGTTGCGCCGGGAACCTGGGAGGTACCTGCCCGGTTGCAGGTCGCGGCCCGAGAAGCACTCTCCGGCCAACGTGCCAAACGTCCAGCGACTGCTCCCAAAGCGAAGCAGCCAGGACCCAAAGACCTAGCTGGCCTGAAGGGGCCCCAGGGGGCCCCCAAGCAGCCCCTCTCCATTTGGGTCTGGGGGCTTTCGTTGGGCCGGGAACCTGGGAGGTACCTGCCCGGTTGCTGGTCGTGGCTCGAGAAGCACTCTCCGGCCAACGTGCCAAACGTCCAGCGACTGCTCCCAAAGCGAAGGAGCCAGGACCCAAAGACCTAGCTGGCCTGAAGGGGCCCCAGGGGGCCCCCAAGCAGCCCCTCTCCATTTGGGTCTGGGGGCTTTCGTTGGGCCGGGAACCTGGGAGGTACCTACCCGGTTGCAGGTCGCGGCCCGAGAAGCACTCTCCGGCCAACGTGCCAAACGTCCAGCGACTGCTCCCAAAGCGAAGGAGCCAGGACCCAAAGACCTAGCTGGCCTGAAGGGGCCCCAGGGGGCCCCCAAGCAGCCCCTCTCCATTTGGGTCTGGGGGCTTTCGTTGGGCCGGGAACCTGGGAGGTACCTGCCCGGTTGCAGGTCGCGGCCCGAGAAGCACTCTCCGGCCAACGTGCCGAACGTCCAGCGACTGCTCCCAAAGCGAAGGAGCCAGGACCCAAAGACCTAGCTGGCCTGAAGGGGCCCCAGGGGGCCCCCAAGCAGCCCCTCTCCATTTGGGTCTGGGGGCTTTCGTTGGGCCGGTAACCTGGGAGGTACCTGCCCGGTTGCAGGTCGCGGCCCGAGAAGCACTCTCCGGCCAACGTGCCGAACGTCCAGCGACTGCTCCCAAAGCGAAGGAGCCAGGTCCCAAAGACCTAGCTGGCCTGAAGGGGCCCTAGGGGGCCCCCAAGCAGCCCCTCTCCATTTGGGTCTGGGGGCTTTCGTTGGGCCGGGAACCTGGGAGGTACCTGCCCGGTTGCAGGTCGAGGCCCGAGAAGCACTCTCCGGCCAACGTGCCAAACGTCCAGCGACTGCTCCCAAAGCGAAGGAGCCAGGACCCAAAGACCTAGCTGGCCTGAAGGGGCCCCAGGGGGCCCCCAAGCAGCCCCTCTCCATTTGGGTCTGGGGGCTTTCGTTGGGCCGGGAACCTGGGAGGTACCTGCCCGGTTGCAGGTCGCGGCCCGAGAAGCACTCTCCGGCCAACGTGCCAAACGTCCAGCGACTGCTCCCAAAGCGAAGGAGCCAGGACCCAAAGACCTAGCTGGCCTGAAGGGGCCCCAGGGGGCCCCCAAGCAGCCCCTCTCCATTTGGGTCTGGGGGCTTTCGTTGGGCCGGGAACCTGGGAGGTACCTGCCCGGTTGCAGGTCGCGGCCCGAGAAGCACTCTCCGGCCAACGTGCCAAACGTCCAGCGACTGCTCCCAAAGCGAAGGAGCCAGGACCCAAAGACCTAGCTGGCCTGAAGGGGCCCCAGGGGGCCCCCAAGCAGCCCCTCTCCATTTGGGTCTGGGGGCTTTCGTTGGGCCGGGAACCTGGGAGGTACCTGCCCGGTTGCAGGTCGCGGCCCGAGAAGCACTCTCCGGCCAACGTGCCGAACGTCCAGCGACTGCTCCCAAAGCGAAGGAGCCAGGACCCAAAGACCTAGCTGGCCTGAAGGGGCCCCAGGGGGCCCCCAAGCAGCCCCTCTCCATTTGGGTCTGGGGGCTTTCGTTGGGCCGGGAACCTGGGAGGTACCTGCCCGCTTGCAGGTCGCGGCCCGAGAAGCACTCTCCGGCCAACGTGCCGAACGTCCAGCGACTGCTCCCAAAGCGAAGGAGCCAGGACCCAAAGACCTAGCTGGCCTGAAGGGGCCCCAGGGGGCCCCCAAGCAGCCCCTCTCCATTTGGGTCTGGGGGCTTTCGTTGGGCCGGGAACCTGGGAGGTACCTGCCCAGTTGCAGGTCGCGGCCCGAGAAGCACTCTCTGGCCAACGTGCCGAACGTCCAGCGACTGCTCCCAAAGCGAAGGAGCCAGGACCCAAAGACCTAGCTGGCCTGAAGGGGCCCCAGGGGGCCCCCAAGCAGCCCCTCTCCATTTGGGTCTGGGGGCTTTCGTTGGGCCGGGAACCTGGGAGGTACCTGCCCGGTTGCAGGTCGCGGCCCGAGAAGCACTCTCCGGCCAACGTGCCGAATGTCCAGCGACTGCTCCCAAAGCGAAGGAGCCAGGACCCAAAGACCTAGCTGGCCTGAAGGGGCCCCAGGGGGCCCCCAAGCAGCCCCTCTTTATTTGGGTCTGGGGGCTTTCGTTGGGCCGGGAACCTGGGAGGTACCTGCCCGGTTGCAGGTCGCGGCCCGAGAAGCACTCTCCGGCCAACGTGCCAAACGTCCTGCGACTGCTCCCAAAGCGAAGGAGCCAGGACCCAAAGACCTAGCTGGCCTGAAGGGGCCCCAGGGGGCCCCCAAGCAGCCCCTCTCCATTTGGGTCTGGGGGCTTTCGTTGGGCCGGGAACCTGGGAGGTACCTGCCCGGTTGCAGGTCGCGGCCCGAGAAGCACTCTCCGGCCAACGTGCCAAACGTCCAGCGACTGCTCCCAAAGCGAAGGAGCCAGGACCCAAAGACCTAGCTGGCCTGAAGGGGCCCCAGGGGGCCCCCAAGCAGCCCCTCTCCATTTGGGTCTGGGGGCTTTCGTTGGGCCGGGAACCTGGGAGGTACCTGCCCGGTTGCAGGTCGCGGCCCGAGAAGCACTCTCCGGCCAACGTGCCAAACGTCCAGCGACTGCTCCCAAAGCGAAGGAGCCAGGACCCAAAGACCTAGCTGGCCTGAAGGGGCCCCAGGGGGCCCCCAAGCAGCCCCTCTCCATTTGGGTCTGGGGGCTTTCGTTGGGCCGGGAACCTGGGAGGTACCTGCCCGGTTGCAGGTCGCGGCCCGAGAAGCACTCTCCGGCCAACGTGCCAAACGTCCAGCGACTGCTCCCAAAGCGAAGGAGCCAGGACCCAAAGACCTAGCTGGCCTGAAGGGGCCCCAGGGGGCCCCCAAGCAGCCCCTCTCCATTTGGGTCTGGGGGCTTTCGTTGGGCCGGGAACCTGGGAGGTACCTGCCCGGTTGCAGGTCGCGGCCCGAGAAGCACTCTCCGGCCAACGTGCCAAACGTCCAGCGACTGCTCCCAAAGCGAAGGAGCCAGGACCCAAAGACCTAGCTGGCCTGAAGGGGCCCCAGGGGGCCCCCAAGCAGCCCCTCTCCATTTGGGTCTGGGGGCTTTCGTTGGGCCGGGAACCTGGGAGGTACCTGCCCGGTTGCAGGTCGCGGCCCGAGAAGCACTCTCCGGCCAACGTGCCGAACGTCCAGCGACTGCTCCCAAAGCGAAGGAGCCAGGACCCAAAGACCTAGCTGGCCTGAAGGGGCCCCAGGGGGCCCCCAAGCAGCCCCTCTCCATTTGGGTCTGGGGGCTTTCGTTGGGCCGGGAACCTGGGAGGTACCTGCCCGGTTGCAGGTCGCGGCCCGAGAAGCACTCTCCGGCCAACGTGCCAAACGTCCAGCGACTGCTCCCAAAGCGAAGGAGCCAGGACCCAAAGACCTAGCTGGCCTGAAGGGGCCCCAGGGGGCCCCCAAGCAGCCCCTCTCCATTTGGGTCTGGGGGCTTTCGTTGGGCCGGGAACCTGGGAGGTACCTGCCCGGTTGCAGGTCGCGGCCCGAGAAGCACTCTCCGGCCAACGTGCCGAACGTCCAGCGACTGCTCCCAAAGCGAAGGAGCCAGGACCCAAAGACCTAGCTGGCCTGAAGGGGCCCCAGGGGGCCCCCAAGCAGCCCCTCTCCATTTGGGTCTGGGGGCTTTCGTTGGGCCGGGAACCTGGGAGGTACCTGCCCGGTTGCAGGTCGCGGCCCGAGAAGCACTCTCCAGCCAACGTGCCGAACGTCCAGCGACTGCTCCCAAAGCGAAGGAGCCAGGACCCAAAGACCTAGCTGGCCTGAAGGGGCCCCAGGGGGCCCCCAAGCAGCCCCTCTCCATTTGGGTCTGGGGGCTTTCGTTGGGCCGGGAACCTGGGAGGTACCTGCCCGGTTGCAGGTCGCGGCCCGAGAAGCACTCTCCGGCCAACGTGCCGAACGTCCAGCGACTGCTCCCAAAGCGAAGGAGCCAGGACCCAAAGACCTAGCTGGCCTGAAGGGGCCCCAGGGGGCCCCCAAGCAGCCCCTCTCCATTTGGGTCTGGGGGCTTTCGTTGGGCCGGGAACCTGGGAGGTACCTGCCCGGTTGCAGGTCGCGGCCCGAGAAGCACTCTCCGGCCAACGTGCCGAACGTCCAGCGACTGCTCCCAAAGCGAAGGAGCCAGGACCCAAAGACCTAGCTGGCCTGAAGGGGCCCCAGGGGGCCCCCAAGCAGCCCCTCTCCATTTGGGTCTGGGGGCTTTCGTTGGGCCGGGAACCTGGGAGGTACCTGCCCGGTTGCAGGTCGCGGCCCGAGAAGCACTCTCCAGCCAACGTGCCAAACGTCCAGCGACTGCTCCCAAAGCGAAGGAGCCAGGACCCAAAGACCTAGCTGGCCTGAAGGGGCCC
>NW_028168606.1:0-35116 GCF_964237585.1 Gallinula chloropus | reverse complement strand
AGGGGGTGAGCGGGGGAATGGGGGGTCAGGGGGGGAGCAGGGGGTCAGGGGGGCATCAGGGGGTCAGGGGACATCAGGGGGTCACACAGCCCCTTCATCAGGTAGCCCAGCACGGGGTCTGGGGGCAAAGGGGGGGTCAGGGGGGAGCAGGGGGTCAGGGGACATCAAGGGGTCACACAGCCCCTTCATCAGGTAGCCCAGCACGGGGTCTGGGGGCAATGGGGGGGTCAGGGGGGGAATGGGGGGTCAGGGGGGCATCAGGGGGTCACACAGCCCCTTCATCAGGTAGCCCAGCACGGGGTCTGGGGGCAAGGGGGGTCAGGGGGGGAGCAGGGGGTCAGGGGGGGAATGGGGGGTCAGGGGACATCGGGGGTCAGGGGGGCGTCAGGAGGTCAGGGGGCATCAGGGGATCAGGGGACATCATGGGGTCAGGGGACATCAGGGGATCAGGGGACATCAGGGGGTCACACAGCCCCTTCATCAGGTAGCCCAGCACGGGGTCTGGGGGCAATGGGGGGGTCAGGGGGGGAATGGGGGGTCAGGGGGGCATCAGGGGGTCACACAGCCCCTTCATCAGGTAGCCCAGCACGGGGTCTGGGGGCAAGGGGGGTCAGGGGGGGAGCAGGGGGTCAGGGGGGGAGCAGGGCGTCAGGGTACATCGGGGGTCAGGGGGGCATGAGGAGGTCAGGGGACATCAGGGGGTCAGGGGGACATTGGGGGTCAGGGGGACATTGGGGGTCAGGGGACATCAGGGGGTCACACAGCCCCTTCATCAGGTAGCCCAGCACGGGGTCTGGGGGCAAGGGGGGGTCAGGGGGGCATCAGGGGGGCAGGGGGGCATCAGGGGGTCAGGGGACATCAGGGGGTCAGGGGGGCATCAGGGGTCAGGGAGGCAACAGGGGGTCACACAGCCCCTTCATCAGGTAACCCAGCACAGGGTCTGGGGGCAAGGGGGGGTCAGGGGGGGAGCAGGGGGTCAGGGGGGCATCAGGGGGTCAGGGGGCATCAGGGGGTCAGGGGGGCATCAGGGGGTCAGGGGGGCATCAGGGGGTCACACAGCCCCTTCATCAGGTAACCCAGCACGGGGTCTGGGGGCAATGGGGGGTCAGGGGGGGAGCAGGGGGTCAGGGGGGCGTCAGGGGGCATCAGGGGGAGAGCAGGACATCAGGGGTCAGGGGGGCATCAGGGGACATCAGGGGGTGAGGGGGGCAATGGTGACGCGTGAGGGGGGACTTTGGGGGGTGAGGGTGCATGTTGGGGGGTAAGGGAGCACGTTGGGGGGTGAGGAGGGATGGTGAGGGGGGATGGTGAAGGGGGCAGGGAGGGGTGAGAGGGCACATTAGGGGGTGAGGAAGGACTAGGGGTGAGGGGGGATGGTGGGGGGGACGGGGAGGGGTGAGAGGGCACATTGGGGGGTGGGGAGGGACTGGGGGTGAGGGGGGATGGTGAGGGGGGGCGGGGAGGGGTGAGAGGGCACATTGAGGGGTGAGGGGGGACTGGGGGTGAGGGGGGATGGTGAGGGGGATGGTGAGGGGTGAGAGGGCACATTGGGGGGTGGGGAGGGACTGGGGGTGAGGGGGGATGGTGAGGGGGGGCGGGGACAGGTGAGAGGGCACATTGTGGGGTGACGAGGGACTGGGGGTGAGGGGGGATGGTGAGGGGTGAGGGGGGATGGTGAGGGGGAGCAGGAAGGGGTGAGAGGGCACATTGGGGGTGGGGAGGGACTGGGGGTGAGGGGGGATGGTGAGGGGGGGCAGGGAGGGGTGAGAGGGCACATTGTGGGGTGAGGAGGGACTGGGGGTCGGGGGGATGGTGAGGGGGATGGTGAGGGTTGAGAGGGCACATTGGGGGGTGGGGAGGGACTGGGGGTGAGGGGGGATGGTGAGGGGGAGCAGGAAGGGGTGAGAGGGCACATTGGGGGGTGGCGAGGGACTGGGGGTGAGGGGGGATGGTGAGGGGAGCAGGGAGGGGTGAGAGGGCACATTGTGGGGTGGGGAGGGACTGGGGGTGAGGGGGGATGGTGAGGGGGGATAGGGAGGGGTGAGAGGGCACATTGGGGGGTGGTGAGGGACTGGGGGTGAGGGGGGATGGTGAGGGGGGGGCAGGGAGGGGTGAGAGGGCACATTGTGGGGTGAGGAGGGACTGGGGGTCGGGGGGATGGTGAGGAAGGATGGTGAGGGGTGAGAGGGCATGTTCGGGGGTGAGGAGGGACTGGGGGTGAGGGGGGATGGTGAGGGGGGATAGGGAGGGGTGAGAGGGCACATTGGGGGGTGGGGAGGGACTGGGGGTGAGGGGGGATGTCCTGGGGTGAGGGGGGCTGGTGAGGGGGGATGGGGAGGGGTGAGAGGGCACATTGGGGGGTGAGGGGGGACTGGGGGTTGGGGGGATGGTGAGGGGGGACGGGGAGGGGTGAGAGGGCACATTGGGGGTGGGGAGGGACTGGGGGTGAGGGGGGATGGTGAGGGGGGGCGGGGAGGGGTGAGAGGGCACGCTGGGGGGCGAGGGGGCCGCGGGGGGGCTGTGACTCACCCAGGAACTGGGGGTTCCTGTCCACCACCTCGCTCATCTCCCCCACCAGCTCGATGCTGGTGTAGCGCACGGCGGTGTGCACGCTCTCCGGGAGACGGACCACCCCCTCCAGCACCTCCACCAGCGTCGGGTTGTTCTCCCTACGGAAAAGGGCAAGGGACCAGCTCCAGGAGGGATCAGCAACGGGTTCCAGGGATCCCATGGGGATGCCGGAGCCGGATCAGCTCCTGGAGGGATCAGCACTGGGTTTCATGGATCCCATGGGGATGCCGGAGCCGGATCAGCTCCTGGAGGGATCAGCACTGGGTTTCATGGATCCCATGGGGATGCCGGAGCCAGATCAGCTCCCAGGAGGGATCAGCACCCATTTTGATGGATCCCATGGGGATGCTGGAGCAAGATCAACTCCCAGAGAAGGATCAACACCCAGTTTCATGGATCCCATGGGGATGCCGGAGAAGGATCAGCTCCTATGAGGGATCAGCACCCGTTTTGGTGGATCCCATGGGGATGCTGGAGCCGGATCAGCTCCCAGGAGGGATCAGCACCCGTTCTGAGGGATCCCATGGGGATGCTGGAGCTGGATCAGCTCCCATGAGGGATCAGCGCCGGGTTCCAGGGATCCCACGGGGATGCTGGAGCTGGATCAGCTCCAGGAGGGATCAGCACTGGGTTTCATGGATCCCATGGGGATGCTGGAGCTGGATCAGCTCCTGGAGGGATCAGCACCGGGTTCCATGGATCCCATGGGGACGCTGGAGCCGGATCAGCTCCCAGGAGGGATCTGCACCCATTCTGATGGATCCCATGGGGATGTCAGAGCTGGATCAGCTCCTGGAGAAGGATTAGCACTGGGTTTCATGGATCCCACGGGGATGTCAGAGCCAGATCAGCTCCTGGAGAAGGATCAGCACCCTTTTTGATGGATCCCATGGGATGCTGGAGCAAGATCAGCTCCCGGAGAAGGGATCAGCACCCATTTTGATGGATCCCATGGGGATGCTGGAGCTGGATCAGCTCCTGGAGAAGTATCAGCACCCAGTTTCATGGATCCCATGGGGATGCCAGAGCCGGATCAGCTCCCAGAGAAGGATTAGCACCGGGTTTCATGGATCCTATGAGGATGCTGGAGCTGGATCAGCTCCCAGGAGGGATCAGCACCCTTTTTGATGGATCTCATGGGGATGCCGGAGCCAAATCAGCTCTTGGAGAAGGATCAGCATCCGTTTTGATGGATCCCATGGGGACACTGGAGCCGGATCAGCTCCTGGAGAAGGATCAGCACCCGTTTTGATGGATCCCATGGGGACGCTGGAGCCGGATCTGCTCCCGGAGAAGGATCTACACCCAGTTTCATGGATCCCATGGGGACGCTGGAGCCGGATCAGCTCCTGGAGAAGGATCAGCACCCTTTTTGATGGATCCCATGGGGACGCTGGAGCCGGATCAGCTCCTGGAGAAGGATCAGCACCCTGTTTGATGGATCCCATGGGGATGCCGGAGCCGGATCAGCTCCCGGAGAAGGATTAGCACCAGGTTTCATGGATCCCATGGGGATGCTGGAGCCGGATCTGCTCCCGGAGAAGGATCTACACCCAGTTTCATGGATCCCATGGGGACGCTGGAGCCGGATCAGCTCCCAGAGAAGGATCAGCACCCTTTTTGATGGATCCCATGGGGATGCCGGAGCCAGATCAGCTCCCAGGAGGGATCAGCACCCGTTTTGGTGGACCCCATAGGGATGCTGGAGCCGGATCAGCTCCCAGGAGGGATCAGCACCCGTTTTGGTGGATCCCACGGGGATGCTGGAGCCGGATCAGCTCCCAGGAGGGATCAGCACCCGTTTTGATGGATCCCATGGGGACGCTGGAGCCGGATCAGCTCCCAGGAGGGATCAGCACCCGTTTTGATGGATCCCATGGGGACGCTGGAGCCGGATCAGCTCCCAGGAGGGATCAGCACCCGTTTTGGTGGATCCCATGGGGACGCTGGAGCCGGATCAGCTCCTGGAGAAGGATCAGCACCCTGTTTGATGGATCCCATGGGGATGCTGGAGCCAGATCAGCTCCCAGGAGGGATCAGCACCCGTTTTGGTGGATCCCATGGGGATGCTGGAGCCGGATCAGCTCCCAGGAGGGATCAGCACCCGTTTTGATGGATCCCATGGGGATGCTGGAGCCGGATCAGCTCCCAGGAGGGATCAGCACCCGTTTTGGTGGACCCCATGGGGATGCTGGAGCCGGATCAGCTCCCAGGAGGGATCAGCACCGGGTTTCATGGATCCCACGGGGATGCTGGAGCCGCGGGGGGAGGGAGCATGGCGGGAGGGGCTGAGGACTCACTGGTCGACGCTCTTGGCGATGGAGGCCATGATGAAGAGCACGGCTTCCGTCACCTCCCAGGGCGGGTTCCCGTCCTTCAGCGTGGCGTAGAGCTGCGAGGGAGGAGAGGCGGAGCTGCTGATGGCTTCTGGCTGGGACCAGGGGGCGGGGAGGATGTGGGATGTCCCCAGACCCACCTGAGCAAAACACTCCACTGATCCCACCAGGAAGATCAGATCCTTCACCAGATCCGAGACGCGCATCCGGAACTCCCCGAAATCGTCTGTCTCCTCCGGGACGCCCTCCTGGGAGGGGAAGATGGAGGGGCAGGGGGGAGACATGGGTGAGAGAGAAGGGGAGCGGATCTCCCTGGACACCCCTGGACTGAGGGGACCCACATCCCACCCATCCTGGTTCAACAGGAGCGGATCTCCCTGGACACCCCCGGACTGAGGGGACCCACATCCCACCCATCCTGGTTCAAGGATCCCCATGGGCACCCCTAGATTGTGTGTCCCCCACATCCCACCCATCCCGGATCAAGGGGAGCGGATCCCCATGGACACCCCCAGACTGAGGGGACCCACATCCCACCCATCCTGGTTCAAGGGGGGTGGATCCCCCCAAGGACACCCCCAGATTGAGGGGACCCACATCCCACCCATCCTGGTTCAAGGATCCCCATGGGCACCCCCAGATTGAGGGGACCCAAATCACACCCATCCTGGTTCAAGGGGGGTGGATCCCCCCAAGGACACCCCCAGACTGAGGGGACCCACATCCCACCCATCCTGGTTCAAGGATCCCCATGGGCACCCCCAGATTGAGGGGACCCACATCCCACTCATCCCAGATCAAGGGGAGCGGAAATCCCTGGACACCCCCAGTCCAGTCCCCAGGGGACCCACATCCCACCAATCCTGATTCAAAGGGAGTGAATCCTCCGGATTCAGGGCACCCACACCCCATCCATTCTGGTTCAAGGGGAGCAGATGCCCCTGGACACCCCTGAATTGAGGGGATCAATCCTGGTTCAAGGATCACCCCCATATTGAGGCGATCCACATCCCACCAATCCTGGTTCAACAGGAGCAGATCTCCCTGGACACACCCGGATTGAGGGGACCCACATCCCACCCATCCTGGTTCAAGGATCCCCATGGACACCTCTAGATTGTGTGTCCCCTACATCCCACCCATCCTGGTTCAAGGGGAGAGGATCCCCTTGGACACTCCTGGATTGAGGGGATCCACATCCCACCCGTCCTGGTTCAAAGATCCCCATGGATCTAGATTGTGTGTCCCCCACATCCCACCCATCCTGGTTCAAGGGGAGAGGATCCCCCTGGACACTCCTGGATTGAGGGGACCCACATCCCACCCGTCCTGGTTCAAAGATCCCCATGGATCTAGATTGTGTGTCCCCCACATCCCACCCATCCTGGTTCAAGGGGGAGAGGATCCCCACAAGGACACCCCCAGATTGAGAGCACCCACATCCCACCCATCCCGGATCAAAGGGAGCAGATCCTCCTGGACACCCCCAGATTGAGGGGACCCACATCCCACCCATCCTGGTTCAACAGGAGCAGATCCCTGGACACACCCAGATTGAGGGGACCCACATCCCACCCATCCTGGTTCAAGGATCCCCATGGACACCTCTAGATTATGTGTCCCCCACATCCCACCCATCCTGGTTCAAGAGAAGCAGATCCCCATGGACACCCCCAGATTGAGGGGACCCACATCCCACCCATCCTGGTTCAACAGGAGCGGATCTCCCTGGACACCCCCAGACTGAGGGGATCCACATCCCACCAATCCTGGTTCAAGGGGAGCGGATCCCCCCAAGGACACCCCCAGTGTTATGCCCAATAACCCACCCCCCTCCCCAAGGAAGGGAAAACAGGCGGCGGGAGGGAACAGGTGGCGGGAGGGAACAGGCGGTGGGAGGGAACAGGTGGCGGGAGGGAACAGGCAGCAGGGGGGAACAGGCGGCGGGAGGGAACAGGCGGCGGGAGGGAACAGGCAGCTTAAGGGAACAGGCAGCAGGAGGGAACAGGCAGCTTAAGGGAACAGGCGGCAGGAGGGAACAGGCAGCAGGAGGGAACAGGCGGCGGGAGGGAACAGGCGGCGGGAGGGAACAGGCGGCAGAAGGGAACAGGCGGCGGGAGGGAACAGGCAGCTTAAGGGAACAGGCAGCAGGAGGGAACAGGCGGTGGGAGGGAACAGGCGGCGGGAGGGAACAGGCAGCAGGAGGGAACAGGCGGCGGGAGGGAACAGGCAGCAGGAGGGAACAGGCGGCGGGAGGGAACAGGCGGAGGGAGGGAACAGGCGGCGGGAGGGAACAGGCGGCGGGAGGGAACAGGCAGCAGGAGGGAACAGGCGGCGGGAGGGAACAGGCAGCAGGAGGGAACAGGCGGCGGGAGGGAACAGGTGGCGGGAGGGAACAGGCGGCGGGAGGGAACAGGCGGCAGAAGGGAACAGGCGGCGGGAGGGAACAGGCGGCGGGAGGGAACAGGCAGCTTAAGGGAACAGGCAGCAGGAGGGAACAGGCAGCAGGAGGGAACAGGCGGCGGGAGGGAACAGGCGGCGGGAGGGAACAGGCAGAGGGAGGGAACAGGCGGAGGGAGGGAACAGGCGGAGGGAGGGAACAGGCGGCGGGAGGGAACAGGCGGCGGGAGGGAACAGGCGGTGGAGGGAACAGGCGTCGGGAGGGAACAGGCGTCAGAAGGGAACAGGCGGCGGGAGGGAACAGGCGGCGGGAGGGAACAGGCGGCGGGAGGGAACAGGCATCACAGAGGGAAGCGCTTTAAGCCAACGATCCCCCCGCGCTCGGATGGGGCTGTGGGCGCGGGGCCGTACGTGGTCGGGGTCGAGCTGGCAGTGGCGCGCCAGCGCGTGCAGCAGGCGCTGGATGTAGGCCTTGAAGATGCTGTGGATCACCGCGTCCTCCGTCTTGTACAGGTGTTCGCCCAGCCGGTACCAGAAGTTGAAGGAGATCTCCACCACCTGCGCCCGCGGGACGAGAACCGGCGTGTCAGGGGGTACGGGGAACGTCACAGCCTGAGGCTTCGCCGCGGCTTCTTTGGAAATTTACAGTTTCAAATTTCAGGGTTTCTTATTGGAAATTTTTAGATTTTAAATTTCAGGGTTTCTGATTGGAAATTTTAGTGTTTTAGAATTTAAATTTTCTTATTTGAAATTTTAGATTTCTCGGTTTTGTATTTTTTATTTGAAATTTTAGTTTTTAGATCTCAGGGTTTCTTACTGTAAATTTTAGATTTTTAAATTTCACGTTTTTAATTTTAAATTTTTTATTTGTAGGGTTTAGATTTTGTTATTTTAAATTTTAATTTTTAGATTTCAGGTTTTCTTATTAAAAATTTTAGAGTTTTAGAATTTAGATTTTCCTATTTGAAATGTTATATTTTGCAGGTTTTGCTGCTTAATTTTAATTTTTAGATTTCAGGTTTTCTTATTAAAATTTTAGAATTTTAGAATTTAGATTTTCTTATTTGAAATGTTAGATTTTGCAGGTTTTGCATTCTTAATTTTAAATTTTAATTTTTAGATTTCAGGTTTTCTTAGTTGAAATTTTAGAGTTTTAGGATTTAATTATTTAATTTTAAATTCTAAGTTTTAGGTCTCAAGTTTTCTTCTTTTAAATTTTTTATTTTTAGGGTTTAGATTTTCTTATTGCAAATTTTAATTTTTAGATCTCAGGTTTTGTAAATTTGAGATTTTTAGGTTTCTCATTTTCCTTATTTGAAATTTTACAATTTTAGGTTTTATATTTATTTTTATTTTGAATTTTAATTTTTGGATTTCAGGGTTTCTATTTTCTATTGTAGAGGTTTAGGTTTCAGGTTTTCTTATTTGAAATTTTAGAGTTTTACGGTTTCGATTTTTTAATTTCAAATTTGAAGTTTCGGGTCTCAGGTTTTCTTATTTTAAACTTTAGTGCTTTAGAATTTAGATTTTCTTCTTGTAAATTTTAGACTTTTAAATTTCAGGTTGTTCAATTTTAAATTTTTGATTTGTAGGGTTTAGATCTTCTTATTTGAAATTTCAATTTTTACATTTCAGGTTTTTTACATTTGAAATTTACAGGGGTTACATTTTCCTTATTTGAAATTTTAGATTTTTAGGATTTACATTTTTTACTTTGAATTTTAATTTTTAGATTTCAGGGTTTCTTATTGGAAATTTTAGAGTTTTAGGGTTTAGATTTTTTTAATTTCAAATTTGAAGTTTTGGGTCTCAGGTTTTCTTATCTGAAATTTTAGTGGTTTAGGGTTGAGATTTTCTTCTAGTAAATTTCAGTCTGTTAGATTTCAGGTTTTTTAATTTAAAATTTTTGATTTGTAGGGTTTAGATTTTGTTATTTGAAATTTTAATTTTTAGACTTCGGGTTTTCTTATTAAAAATTTTAGAGTTTTAGGATTTAGATTTCCTTATTTGAAATGTTAGATTTTGCAGGTTTTGCATTCTTAATTTTAAATTTTAATTTTAGATTTCAGGTTTTCTTATTTGAAATTTTAGAGTTTTAGGATTTAATTATTTAATTTTAAATTTTAAGTTTTAGGTCTCAAGTTTTCTTCTTTTAAATTTTTTATTTTTAGGGTTTAGATTTTCTTATTGCAAATTTTAATTTTTAGATTTCAGGGTTTTTAAATTTGAAATTTTTAGGGTTTTCTTTTTCCTTATTTGAAATTTTAGATTTTTAGGTTTTACATTTTTTACTTTCAATTTTAATTTTTGTATTTCAGGGTTTCTATTTTCTATTGTAGAGGTTTAGGCTTCAGGTTTTCTTATTTGAAATTTTAGAGTTTTAGGGTTTAGATTTTTAAATTTCAAATTGGAAGTTTTGTGTCTCAGGTTTTCCTATTTTAAATTTTAGTGCTTTAGGGTTTAGATTTTCTTCTTGTAAATTTTAGACTTTTAGATTTCAGGTTGTTCAATTTTAAATTTTAGATTTGTAGGGTTTAGATTTTCTTATTTGAAATTTTAATTTTAATTTTTAGATTTCAGGTTTTCTTATTTAAAATTTTAGCATTTTAGGATTTTTCATATTGGAAATTTTAGATTTATAGGTTTTGTATTTTTTATTTTAAATTTTAATTTTTAGATTTCAGGTTTTTGTGTTTGAAATTTTAGAGTTTTAGGATTTAAATTTTTTAATTTTAAATTTTAAGTTTTAGGTCTCAGGTTATTTTAAATTTTAGTGGTTTAGAGTTTAGGTATTCTTTTTGTAAATTATAGATTTTTAAATTTCAGGTTTTTAATATTCAATTTCTGATTTGTAGGGTTTAGATTTTCATATTTTAAATTTTAACTTTTAGATTTCAGGTTTTTGAAATTTGAGATTTTTAGACGTTTCATTTTCCTTATTTGAAATTTTAGATTTTTAGGGTTTACATTTGTTACTTTAAATTTTAATTTTTGGATTTCAGGGTTTCTATTTTCTATTGTAGAGGTTTAGGTTTCAGGTTTTCTTATTTGAAATTTTAGAGTTTTAGGATTTAGATTTTTTTAATTTCAAATTTGAAGTTTTGGGTCTCAGGTTTCCTTATTTTAAATTTTAGTGCTTTAGGGTTTAGATTTTCTTCTCGTAAATTTTAGACTTTTAGATCTCAGGTTTTTAAAATTTTAGATATGTAGGGTTTAGATTTTCTTCTTTGAAATTTTAGTTTTTAGATCTCAAGTTTTCTTATTTAAAATTTTAGAGTTTTAGGCTTTATATTTTATTTTAAATTTTAATTTTTAGATCTCAGGTTTTTGAAATTTGAGATTTTTAGGGTTTTCATTTTCTTATTTGAAATTTTAGATTTTTAGGTTTTGCATTTTATTTTAAATTTTAATTTTTAGATTTCAGAGTTTCTATTTTAAATTGTAGAAGTTTAGGTTTTAAATTTTCTTATTTGAAATTTTAGATTTTTAGGGTTTCAATTTTCATTTTTTTAAATTTTAATTTTTAGATTTCATGTTTCCTTATTTGAAGTTTTAGATTGTTAGGGTTTATATTTTATTTGATATTATATTTTTATTAGAATTTTTTATTTCAGATTAGGTTCCATTTTAGATTTTTTTAGAGTTTAGATTTTCTTTTTTGATTCCAGATTTTGAAATGTCAGATTTTATTGTCGATTCGAGATTTTTACAGGTCAAAATTTTAGATTTTAGAGCCAAAGTTTATTTTAGATTTTAGATTGTAATAATTTAGATCTCTATATCTTAGATTCTAGCCTTTAAAATATTTTTGAAACATTCTAGAGTCCAAATGGCAACTTTTAAAGCCTAGATTTTCACAGTTTAGATTCTAGATTTTAACAAAAAAATTTTTAGTCTAGACTTCCCACATTTTTTAGAGTCTAGATTTTCAAATTTCAGATGCCAGATGTTTGTATTTTGTACTTTAGATACTGATATTTCAGATTTTATTTTAGATTTTAGTTTATTTTCAATATGACGCTTGAGTTGAGATTTTGAGATTTTTTTACTTCAGATTTTTACTTTAGATTTTTACATCAGATTTTAGATTTGATTTTTTATTTAATTTTAGATTGTAGATTTTATTTCAGATTTGGTTTTGGATTTGGTTTTAAGATGTAAGATTCGATTGCAGATGTAGTTTTAGATTTGGTTTTAGATTTGATTTTAGATTTGAGATTTGGTTTTATATTTGTTTAATTAATTTAAGATTTGATCTTGGATTTATTTTAGATTTGAGATTTTATTTTAGAGTTGAGTTTAGATATTTAGATTTTATTTTAGATTTTAGATTTGATTTTAGATCTTAGATTTTATTTTAGATCTGGTTTTAGACTTTAGATTTGATTTTAGAACTTAGATTTGGGTTTAGATCTGGTTTTAGATTTTAGATTTGGTTTTAAATGCTTATTTTAGATTTGATTTTAGATCTTAGATTTTATTTTAGATCTGGGTTTAGATTTTAGATATGATTTTCGATCTTAGATTTGGTTTTAGATTTGATTGTAGATTTGGTTTAAAATTCTAATTTTAGATCTGATTTTAGATTTTAGATTTTGTTCTCAATCTTAGATTTAGATCTGGGTTTAGATTTTAGATTTGGTTTTAAATGCTAATTTTAGATTTGATTTTAGATTTTAGATTTTAGATCTTAGATTTTATTTTAGATCTGGTTTTGGAGTTGATTTTAGATTTTAGATTTGGTTTTAAATGCTAATTTTAGATTTTATTTTAGATTTTAGATTTGATTTTAGATCTTAGATTTTATTTTAGATCTGGTTTTAATTTCAGATTCAATTTTTGATTTGAGATTTTTATAATTTTATTTTAGACTGTGATGGAATGTCTCCCCAGGGACATTCCAGGTTCAGGCTTGACGGGGTCTGAGTGACCTGCTCTGGTTCCAGGTGTCCCCGCTCGTTGCAGGGTGGGACGAGATGGGACCCAGAAGGTCCCTTCCAACCCAACACACTCCATTAGCTCCTGGCAGAGAAGATGCTGTGACCCAGGCTGGAGCTGTGACTCCTGGTGGGAGCTGCAGCCCGTGGAGAGACCCACGCGGGAGCAGGTTTGTTGTGGGGGGAGTGTTTGTGACCCCGTGGGGGACCAGGCTGGGGAGGTCTGTGCCTGAGGGTCTGCACCCCATGGAAGGGACCCACACTGGGGCAGCTGGTGAGGAGCTGAAGCCCCGTGGGGCAGGACTCAGGTTGGAGAAGCCCATGGAACACTGTCTGCCGTGGGAGGGACCCCGGTCCCCAGGGGTGGGGATGGAGGGGAATAGGGGGTGTGTTGAGCCTCAGGAGAAGGGGAGGGCTGCTTTAAGGTTTGCTTTTACTCCTCATTCCCCTTCTCTGGTTTGATTAGCAATTAATTAACTACATTTCCCCCATCCTGAGGCCGTTCAGCGCGTGATGCTGCTGCTGATGGACCACCCAAGCCCCCATCACCACCCATCAGCCTCTCCTGGGATATCTCCCCCCGCTGCCCAGCCAAGGAGGAGGTGGCAGAGCAGCTCTGGGGAGGGGGGGGGTCCCACTTTTGCTGTGTCTGAGCCCGATTTGAGGGTGGAAAGGGGATTTCCAGCCTCGCTCACCTCATACTGGGGGTGACCAGCGCAGATCAGCAGCAGCTCCAGCGTCCGCAGGTCCCCCAGGCCCTGGCCCGGGGTGCAAACGATCTTATCTAGGAAGGTTTCGCAGAGCTCAGTGAACACACGGCAGTAATTGAGCACCCTGGGGAGGAAAACAGGGAAGGTAAGGGAAACTGAGGCAGGAAAACGGCTCTTCTGGATAGGATCAGCGCTGGAGATCGGCCTGAGAGGACCATGGAGGAACACGGTGGTGGAAACGCTCCAGGAATCAGAGAATCCCAGAATCCCAGACTGGGATGAGTTGGGAGGGACCCCAAGGGTCCCAGAGCTCCAACCCCCTGCCACAGGCAGGGACACCAACCTCCAGGCCTGGAGCTACACAAGGTTGCCCAGGGCCCCAGCCAACCTGGCCTTGAACACCCCCAGGGATGGATGGGGCACCCACCCCCTCTCTGGGCAGCCCCTTCCAGCCCCTCACCACTCTCTCTGCAAAGAACTTCCCCCCAATATCTCCTCTCCCCCTTCCCTCCTCCAGCTTCACTCCAGCCCCTTGTCCTGCCAGTCTCTGCCCTTTAACAAGCCCATTCCCCTCCTGTTCCTGGGGTCCCTTCAGGGACGGGGAGGCTGCAATGAGGTCCCCCCACAGCTTCTCTTCTCCAGGCTGACCCAGCCCAGCTCCCTCAGCCTCTCTCCGTAGGGGAATGGAAGGGAAGGGAGTGGTAGGAAGGGAACGAGGAGCCACTCTGTGCCCCGGGATCTGTGAATGAAGCTTGGGATGGGATGGGAAGGGAATGAAAGGCAAATGTAAAGTTGAAGAAAAGAAAATGAAGGGAGAAAAGGGAAAGTGAAAAAAAGTGTAAAAAAAGTAAGAGTAAAAAGTAAAAAAATTAAAGAAAAAAGTTTAAAAAAGTGAAAGGAAAAAAATAAGGGGGAAAGGATAAAATCAAGTGAAAAAGGTTAAATTTTTTTTTAAAAGTAAAAGAAAAAATAAGGAAAAAATTAAGTGAAAAATGTTCAATTTTTTAAAAAAAATGAGAAGTAAAAAAATAAGGAAAAAGAAAAAAAATAAGTGAAAAAGGTTCAAATTTGTCCAAAAGTTGAAAAAAGTAAAAGTGAAGAGTAAAATAAAGTTGAAAAGTTAAAAAAGTAAAAAAGTAAAAATGTAAAACAAGGAAAATAAAGGAAAAAAGAAAAAGGAAAAAAGAAAAATAAGTTTAAAAAACTTAAGTTTAAAAAAGTAAAAGTAAATAAAGTAAAATTTCAGAAGTAAAATAAAGTAAAAAAGTTTAAAAATAAGTTTAAAAAGGAAAATGAAGTGAAAATAAAATAAAAATTAAAGCAAAGTACAAAAGTTTAAAAAGTAAAATAAAATAAGAAAGAAAAAATGAAAGTAAAAGGGTTTAAAAAAGTAAAACTAACAAAGTAAAATAAGGAAAAAAAGGAAAAAATTCAGTGAAAAAGGTTCAAATTTGTGAAAAAGTTGAAAGAAGAAAAAGCAAGGAGTAAAAATAGTTTATAATTTTAGAAAGGAAAAAGGAAAACCAGGTAAATAAAGGAAAGATTAAGAGAGGAAAAAATAAGTTAAAAAGTTAAAAAATGTTAAAAGATTTAAAGTTTAAAAAAGTGAAAGTAAAATAAAATTTTTAAAGTAAAATACAGTAAAATGAAGTAAAACAGTAAAAAAAGTTCAAAAAGTTAAATGAAGTTAAAATAAAATGAAGTAAAAAATTAAAAGAAAGTAAAAAGTTCAAAAAGTAAAATAAAATAAGGGGAAAATGAAAAAAATAAAGTAAAAAGTTAAAACATTTTTAATGTTGAAGAAGTAAATGAAGTAAAATAGTAAAAGTAAAAAACTCGACAGAAAAGAAAAAGTCCAAAGATAAAATTTTAAAGGTAAAAAATTGAAGTTTGAAAAGTAAAAGGGAAAAAAGGAAAAAAATCTAAAATTTAAGTCAAATAAAGTAAAATTTTAAAAGGAAAAATAAAGTAAATTTAAAATTAAAATTTAAAACAAGTAAAATTTAAAAGAAGGTGAAAATAAATTTTTTAAAGTGAAGATTTTAAAAAGTACCAAAGTTTCAAAAATTCAAGGAAATCAAAAATTCTAAAATGAAGATCAAAAAGTAAAAGTGAAAGTTTAGAGAAGTGAAAATAAAGTAAAAATCAGGTAAAAAAGGAAACAAAAAAGTAAAATAAAAAGAGGAACTAAAGTAAAAAGGAAGTAAAACTAAAGCAGAGCCCAGTAAAGCCCAGTACAACCCAGTAAAAACCATTAAGCCATCGGCCTGGGCTTTGGTGTTCCTGTTCTGGGGAGGTGGGGGGGTCCCACCGTGAGGTGTCAGCCTGGAGAGGAGAAGGATGTGGGGGGCCCTTCCAGTCCCTTCCAGTCCCTGAAGGGGCTCCAAGGAAGCTGGGAAGAACTGTTCCCAGGGCAGGGAGTGCTGGGATGGGGGGTGATGGGTTAAACTGGGACAGGGGAGCTTGAGGTTGGGGATGGGGGAAAAGCTCTTCCCTCTGAGGGGGGTGGGTCACTGGGACAGAGAGGTGGGGGAGGCCCCATCCCTGGAGACACCCAGGGTCAGGGTGGCTGGGGCTCTGAGCAGCCCTGGATGAAGGGATGGAGCCTCCCAGCCAAACTGGGAGGAGCTGTGGAGCCGCCCAGTCCGACACTGGAGAGCTGGGCAGAGAGGCTGAGGGTCAACCAGGGCACACACAGGCTCCTGCACCCAGGGAGGAGTAACCCCCAGCCCCAGTTTGGGTGTGGGGGGACCTGCTGGGAAGCAGCACTGGGAAAAGCCCTGGCAGTGCTGGGGGGACACTGGGCTGACCCTGCCCAGCACCGTGTCCTCAGGCCAGCAAAGCCAGCAGCATCCTGGGGGTACCAGGAGGAGCATGGGCAGCAGGGCAGGGGCTTCTCCTGCCCCCCTGCTCTGCTCTGCCCTGGAGAGGCCTCGTTTGGGATGGGGGGTGTGGGGCTGGGCTCCCCGGGGCAGGAAGGACAGGAGAGGGGGCAGCAAAGGGCTGTGGGGGTGCTGAGGGCACCAGGACATCTCTGGGGCAGAGAGGCTGAGGGACTCGGGGCTGCTCAGCCCGGGGAAGAGGAGCCTGAGGGGGATCTGCTCAGTGCTGAGCAACCCCTGAGGGGTGGGCTCAGGAGGAGGGGTCAGGCTGTGTTCAGGGGGGCCCAGGGACAGGCCAAGGGGCCGTGGGCACAGACTGGAGCAGAGGAAGTTCCCCCTGAGCCTGAGGAGGAACTTGTGTGCTGGGGGGGTGGCAGAGCCCTGGGCCAGGCTGCCCAGAGAGGCTGGGGAGTCTCCCTCCATCCCTGGAGACACCCAAATCCCATGACCCTGTGCAGCTCAAGGGTACCCTGCCCTGGGGGTGGCACTGGGTGGTCTCCAGAGGTCCCTCCAGCCCCCACCGGTCTGTGGGTCTGTGCTGAGCTGACCCCATGGGATCTCTGAGGCAGGAGGGACCTTGATTCATCTGGGCAGTGACACTTGGACTTGGTGTCCCCATGAACCATGAATGCCCCTTGTCTGTTGAGAATCATGAGCTGGAGTGGTGATGGAGACACCTCCAGAGTCCCCTCACAGCTGGAACGTGTTCTTCTGGGTCTCTTTGAGGTGTCTCAGGAGGAGGGGTCACTCTGAGCACCCTGCTCTAGTGAAGATGTCCCTGCCCACAGCAGGGTGGGACTGGATGGGCTTGGAAGGTCCCTTCCCACCCACCACACTCGATGCTTGGATGAAGACTCAGTCCTCACAAGCCCAGGACAAGGGGCTGACAACCCCATCCTCTTCCAACAGGGACCAGGAGAGCCAGAGACACACAGCAGGATGGGGCAACCTGGTCTAGTGCAGGGTGTCCCTGTCCCTTGCAGGGGGGGTTGGAACTAAATGATCTTTGAGATCCCTTCCAAACCAAAGCAGGCTGTGATTCTGTGATTCACAGACCCAAAGCAGCAGGAACATCAGGTCCCTCCTTAACCCAGGCTCCTCCAAAAACTCAGGCTCCTCCTAAACTCAGGCTCCTCCAAAAACTCAGGCTCCTCCTAAACTCAGGCTCCTCCTAACCTCAGGTCCCTCCTACCTTCAGGTCCCTCCTAACCTCAGGTCCCTCCTTAACTCAGGTCCCTCCTTAACTCAGGTCCCTCCTAAACTCAGGCTCCTCCTAAACTCAGGCTCCTCCTAAACTCAGGTCCTTCCTAACCTCAGGTCCCTCCTAACCTCAGGTCCCTCCTAAACTCAGGCTCCTCCTAAACTCATGTCCCTCCTAACCTCAGGCTCCTCCTAAACTCAGGTCCCTCCTAAACTCAGGCTCCTCATAACCTCATGTCCCTCCTAACCTCAGGTCCCTCCTAACCTCAGGTCCCTCCTAACCTCAGGTCCCTCCTAAACTCAGGCTCCTCCTAAACTCGGGCTCCTCCTAAACTCAGGTCCCTCCTAATTTCAGGCTCCTCCTAACCTCAGGTCCCTCCTACCTTCAGGTCCCTCCTAACCTCAGGTCCCTCCTTAACTCAGGTCCCTCCTTAACTCAGGTCCCTCCTAAACTCAGGCTCCTCCTAAACTCAGGCTCCTCCTAAACTCAGGTCCTTCCTAACCTCAGGTCCCTCCTAACCTCAGGTCCCTCCTAAACTCAGGCTCCTCCTAAACTCATGTCCCTCCTAACCTCAGGCTCCTCCTAAACTCAGGTCCCTCCTAAACTCAGGCTCCTCATAACCTCATGTCCCTCCTAACCTCAGGTCCCTCCTAACCTCAGGTCCCTCCTAACCTCAGGTCCCTCCTAAACTCAGGCTCCTCCTAAACTCGGGCTCCTCCTAAACTCAGGTCCCTCCTAATTTCAGGCTCCTCCTAAACTCAGGTCCCTCCTAACCTCAGGTCCCTCCTGAAGGAGGGAAGGGGGAGAGGAGAGACTGGGGGGAAGTTCTTTGCAGAGAGAGTGGTGAGGGGCTGGAAGGGGCTGCCCAGAGAGGGGGTGGGTGCCCCGTCCCTGGGGGTGTCCAAGGACAGGTTGGCTGGGGCCCTGGGCAACCTTGTGTAGCTCCAGGCCTGGAGGTTGGTGTCCCTGCCTGTGGCAGGGGGTTGGAACTCTGGGACCCTTGGGGTCCCTCCCAACCCAGCCCAGTCTGGGATTCTATGATGTGAACAGGGTGTTTCACTTCCAGGGTGTACTGGTGCAGTGTTTGCTGATCTGATCTGCTCAGGTACCCAAACTAAGAACAATCAACATCTCTAGAACACAGATGGAGTTGAGTCAGCACAGCAGGATGCTGAGGAGTCCAGCCTGGCTCAACGTCTCCCTGTGCCACTTGGGTGCAGTTGTACCACACCCCTGGGATACAACCCTGTGCAGAGCTCTGGAGACATCTCAGCTCCCCTGGGGAGCATCTCAGTGGGTTTTGCTGAAAAGGCAATCTGTCTACACTCCCACACGTGGCTTTCACACTCAATTTCTGTCTATCCAGAACATTTCACCCAAATCCCCTGTACAAAAAGGCCAGGGATCTCCTGGAGAGAGTCCAGAGGAGGGACAGAGATGCTGAAAGGCCTGGAGCATCTCCCCTGGGAGGAAAGGCTGAGGGAGCTGGGGCTGTTCAGCCTGGAGAGAAGAAGCCTGAGAGGGGATCTGATCACTGGTTCTCAAGAGCTGAAGGGTGGGACCCAGGGGGCCATGGGCAGCCTCTGCTCAGTGTCTGTGGGGACAGGACAAGGGGCGATGGGCTCAAGTTGGAGCACAGGGAGTTCCCCCCCAATGTGGGGAAGAACTTCTTCCCAGTGAGGGTGAGGGAGCCCTGGGACAGGCTGCCCAGGGGGTGTGGAGTCTCCTTCTCTGGAGAGATTCCAGCCCCATCTGGACACCGACCTGTGTGACCTGTCCTAGGGACCCTGCTTTGGCAGGGGGTTGGACCCCATGAGCTCTGGAGGTCCCTCCCAGCCCCTGTGATCCCGTGATCCTGTGAACAAGGACGGTGTTTCTGGGTGATGGGACTTACTTGTCGAGGTCCTCACGTGCCACAGCCATGTGGTAGGCACTCTCCAGGGTGAGGACCCCCTGGAAGAGCTGCAAGGCCAGGGGCAGGTTGGTCTCCACGTTCTCGATGGCGTAGAGGGCTGAGCAGACGCAGTCGGAGGCGGCTTCGTGGAGGTTGGACGACGTCTTGTCTTGTTGCTGGAAGGGAAGGGAAGGTCAAGGAGGAGGAGGAAGAGGAGGAGAATGAGGAGGAGGAGGAAGAAGAGGAGGAGGAGGAAGAAGAGGCGGAGGAGGAGGAAGAAGAGGAGAAGGAGGAGGAGGAAGAAGAGGAGGAGAAGGAGGAAGAAGAGGAGGAGGAGGAGGAGGAGGAGGAGGAGGAAGAAGAGGAGAAGGAAGAAGAGGAAGAAGAGGAGGAAGAGGAGGAGGGGGAGGGGGAGGGGGAGGGGGAGGAGGAGGAAGAGGAGGAGGACGAGGAGGAGGAGGAGGAGGAGGAGAAGGAGAAGGAGAAGGAGAAGGAGAAGGAGAAGGAGAAGGAGAAGGAGAAGGAGAAGGAGAAGGAGAAGGAGAAGGAGAAGGAGAAGGAGAAGGAGAAGGAGAAGGAGAAGGAGAAGGAGAAGGAGAAGGAGAAGGAGAAGGAGAAGGAGAAGGAGAAGGAGAAGGAGGAGGAAGAGGAGAAGGAGAAGGAGGAGAAGGAGAAGGAGAAGGAGAAGGAGAAGGAGAAGGAGAAGGAGAAGGAGAAGGAGAAGGAGAAGGAGAAGGAGAAGGAGAAGGAGAAGGAGAAGGAGAAGGAGAAGGAGAAGGAGAAGGAGAAGGAGAAGGAGAAGGAGAAGGAGAAGGAGAAGGAGAAGGAGAAGGAGAAGAAGGAGGAGGAGGAGGAGGAGGAGGAGGAGGAGGAGGAGGAGGAGGAGGAGGAGGAGGAGGAGGAGGAGGAGAGCTCGGTGGTGGGACGTGGGATGAGATGGTAACGGGGGATGGATGGACACAGTCTAGAGAGAAGGGATTGAATGTTCCCTCCTCTGGGGTAACTGGCTGCTCTGCTCCTCCTCCTGGAGTCACCTGAACCATGAGGAGAAGGTTGGGGGTTGGTTCTGCTGGAGATACTGGTTGTCACCAGCCTGGCCTGGGGGGTGAAGGTGGCTGGTGGCCGTCCCAGCGTGAGGACAGGCACTGGTGGTGTCCCCAGGGCTGGGTGTTGGGTCCAGTTCAGTTCAACAGCGTCATCAGTGACCTGGGTGAGGGGATCTGATGTTCCCTCAGTCAGTTTGGGGGTGACACTGAGCTGGGAGGATGTGTGGGTCTGCCTGGGGGTGGGGAGGGTCTAGAGAGGGGTCTGGCCAGGCTGGAGCCATGGGCTGAGCCCAAGGGGATGAGGTTCAACAGGGCCAAGGGCAGAGTCCTGCCCATGGGACACAACAACCCCCGGCAGCTCCAGGCTGGGGCAGAGCGGCTGGAGAGCTGCTGGGAGAAGGACCTGGGGGTGTGGGGTGAGCTCAGCCTGCCCAGGAGCCAGCAGTGTGCCCGGGGGGCCAGGAAGGCCAAGGGCAGCCTGGCTTGTGTCAGAGCCAGCGTGGCCAGGAGGGCTGGGGAGGGGATTGTGCCCCTGGGCTGGGCACTGGGGAGGCTGCAGCTGGAGTGCTGGGTCCAGTTCTGGGCTCCTCAGCACCAGAAGGACATGGGGGTCCTGGAGTGAGTGCAGAGAAGGGCAACCAGGCTGGGGAAGGGGCTGGAGGGCAAATCCTCTGAGGATAAGCTGAGGGAGCTGGGGGTGTTGAGCCTGGAGAAGAGGAGGCTGAGGGGAGCCCTTCTCCTGTGCTGGGAAGTGGGGCTGGAAATTTGGGATGATGTCCCCTGACTCATCTCCAAGGTGGACAACAGGAGCTGGTTCTACACTCCTCCCTGCCCAGCTGTGGAGAGGGACAGCCCACTCTGGGGAACTGGTGGAGGTACAAACCAGAGCCTTCCTACTCCAGATGGGAGGGATGAAGCTCACACAGCTCATCCTCCTCACTCCCACAGCGTACGTGGAGAAACCAGGTCAACCCTCACTCCCGGGTGGGAAAGAGACACCAGCCTGGCACCCAAAGCCCACCCCAACCTCAGCCCCCCTAGAGAAACTCACCAGCACCTCGAAGAGGAGGGACAGTAACTTGCTGTTTGCCATGAAGGTGCTGTCCAGGACCCCCAGGTTGAACCAGCTTCCCAAGCACCGGAAGATCTTGATGAGCATCTTCTCGTCGTTGCCCGTTTTCTCCACACAGGTCATCTACAGCAGGAGGAGCAAGAGCTGCTTAGGACCCCCCAACAGCCAACTCCAGGAGCAAAAGATGACAGAGCTTTTGGAAAAACACCTTGGGGTGTCTGCAATCAGCAGCAAGAACTTCTCCAGGAAGCTCTGAGAGGGAGGGACCTGGCCAGAGCTTCTCTGGTCACCCTGTGCCAGGGCCTCCCCCAGGAAGGATTTTGCCCCCCAGCCCCTCTCCATCCCCCTCCTGCAGCTGGAGGCTGTTCCCCTGGGCCTGGCCCTCCCTGCCCTGGGCACCAGCCCCTCTCCAGCTCTCCTGGAGCCCCTCAAGGGATGGGAAGGGGCTCAGAGCTCTCCCCAGAAGCTTCTCTTCTCCAGGCTGAGCCAGCCCAGCTCTCCCAGCCTGGCTCCAGAGCAGAGGGGCTCCAGCACTCGCATCCTCAGGGCTGCTCTCCATCCCATCTCCCCATCCATCACTTTATCCATCCATCCATCCATCCATCCATCCATCCATCCATCCATCCATCCATCCATCCATCTCTCCCTCCATCCATCCCTCTATCCATCCACCCCATCCATCCCTCCCTCCATCCATCCCTCCCTCCATCCACCCCATCCATCCCTCCCTCCCTCCTTCCATCCTTCCATCCATCCATCCATCCATCCATCCATCCATCCATCCATCCATCCATCCATCCATCCCTCCCTCCATCCATCCATCCCTCCATCCATCCATCCATCCCTCCATCCATCCATCCATCCCTCCATCCATCCTTCCATCCATCCATCCATCCATCCATCCATCCCTCCATCCATCCATCCATCCATCCCTCCATCCATCCCTCCATCCATCCATCCATCCATCCATCCATCCATCCATCCATCCCTCCATCCCTCCATCCATCCCTCCATCCATCCCTCCATCCCTCCATCCCAACATCCATCCATCCATCCATCCATCCATCCATCCATCCATCCATCCATCCATCCATCCCTCCATCCCAACATCCATCCATCCATCCATCCATCCATCCATCCATCCATCCATCCATCCATCCATCCATCCCTCCATCCATCCCTCCATCCATCCATTCATCCCTCCATCCCAACATCCATCCATCCATCCATCCATCCATCCATCCATCCATCCATCCATCCATCCATCCATCCATCCATCCATCCCTCCCTCCATCCATCTAGAGACAAGGATCTCATGAGGAACAACCCCCCAACACTTTGCCCAGGCCTAAGCAGGTGACATCCTGGGGGTGTCCAAGGCCAGGTTGGCTGGGGCCCTGGGCAACCTTGTGTAGCTCCAGGCCTGGAGGTTGGTGTCCCTGCCTGTGGCAGGGGGCTGGAGCTCTGGGACCCTTGGGGTCCCTCCCAACCCAGACCCTTCTATGATTCTATTATTCTATGATTGCTCTTCCCTCACCCACTGGCCGCTGGTGGCCACAAGAAGATGAGCCCAGCACTAAATCCTACGTGGAAAACATGGATTTGTTCTTCAGACAGCTGGTTACACCGGGAAATCTCCAGGCAAGAGGTGGGAGAAGCCTGAGGAGAACATCTCAGGACAGAGCCAGGACCCTTTGTGATCCAACATCGTCCCTCCGGAACGGCAGCGAGCAGCCGGAGCGAGGTGACGACCAGGCTTCTCTGAGGTGTCCTAGGAAGAGTGCCAGGGTGCTGGAGACAGCTGGGAGGGGTGGCAGGGGGCTGAGGAAGGTCAACAGAGGTTGGGGAGCGAGCAGAGGACTCTTCCCAGGACAAGGAAGTCAACAGGGAAAGCACAACTGGGATCAGTGGGCACGGTGTGGATCTCTGGTGTGGATCCCTGCTGGGATCAGTGTGGCTTTGGAGGGGGGAAAAGGTCTTCTGGAGCCAGAGCTGAGTCTCTGCTCCCACAGCTCAACCCTCAAGTCCCAACACGTCCTTGATGACGATTCTCCTTCCTTTGGAGCCTCTGGAGTGACTCTTGGGGGACCCATCCACCAGCAGCAGGTTCCACACTCGTGTCCCTCTTCCAGACCCTCCCCGTGGCTTTCTGACACCACAGGAGCAGAAGAAGTGGTGTGGAAACAGGACAGGGATCTTCTGGAATGGTTCTGAGGCTGGATGTGAAGCTAAACTGAGGCCTCCCAGCCTCCAAAGTGAAGTGGGGCTACCTGAGTTTGGGTTGGGACCCACTGGAGATGGGGATCCAGGGGGAAGGGTCACTGGGACTGGAGCTGGAGGGGAGGGTGCAGTGAGGTGGGGGTTGTCCTCTTCTCCTCAGGTCAAGAGGGAATGGGCTCAAGTTGGGCCAGGGGAGGTTCAGACTGGACAGCAGGAGACATTCCTTCACCAAAAGAGCTGTGAAGCGTTGGCCCAGGCTGCCCAGGGAGGTGGTGGAGTGGTTGTCCCTGGGGGTGTCCAAACAATGGGCAGATGAGGTGGTTTGGGAGGTGGTTCAGTGGTCATAGTGGTGTAGGGCTGGTGGACTTGATGATCTTGAAGGTCTTTACCAACCTTGATGAGTCCAGGACAAGGTGAGAGGGTACAACCCAGAACACCTTCCATCTGCTGGGGGGAGGGCAAATTTCAAGCCATTTCCAGAGGATTTGATGCTTTTTAACTTGTTTGGGGAGAACCCAAATCCCCCTTGCTGGGGGCCTGAGGTTGTGCATGTCAATCTACAGCTGCCTCCCTGTAGGTGGACAACAAGACCCTTTAATCAGTGGCACCAGCACTGATTTACTCCTCCTTGAGACAAATGACAAAGAGCAGGAAGCAAAGAACAAACTAACAAGAGAAGAAACCAGCTCCCAACCCTTAAAGGATAAACCAAGATCATTGTCTGGGTTTGGGTTTGGCCAGGAAGCTCAGGAGGTCCATCCACACCTACAGGGCTTGGGCACTGGGGTATCTGAGGAAGAGCATCCAAAAGGAAAAGAGGGAAAAACAATCCAATCCAAAACCCCCTCAATGAATCACAGAACCTCAGAAGGCTTTGGGGTGGGAAGGGACCTCAGAGATCACCCAGTTCTCACCTCCCTGCCATGGGAGGGTTGGAATTCAGGAGGAATTTCTTCACTTGAGAGGGTTGTCAGGCACTGGGACAGGCTGCCCAGGGAGGTGCTGGAGTCACCATCCCTGGGGGTGTTGAAACAATGGGTAGATGAGGTGATTGGGGAGATGGTTTAGTGGTTATGGGGGTGTAGGGCTGGTGGTTGGACTTGATGATCTTCTGGAGTCCCCAACATAAGGATGTGGATCTTCAAGAGGAGCCACAAAGATGACCCAAGGGCTGGAGCAGCTCTGCTGTGAAGCCAGGCTGGGAGAGCTGGGCTGGTCCAGCCTGGAGAAGAGAAGGCTCTGGGGGGACCCTACAGCCCCTTCCAGTCCCTGAAGGGGCTACAAGGAAGCTGAGGAGTGACTTTTGAGAAGGTCCTGGAGTGACAGGATGAGGGGTGATGGGTTTAAATTGGAAGGGGGGAGATTTAGGTTGGATTTAGGAAGAAATTCTTCCCTCTAAGGGGAGTGAGGCCCTGGCACAGGGTGCACAGGGAGGGAAGTGGGGCTGCCCCCTCCCTGGAGGTGTCCTGGGTTGGATGGGGTCTTGAGCAGCCTGGGCTGGTGAGAGGTGTCCCTGCCCATGGCAGGGGGTGGGACTGGATACTCCTTGAGGTCCCTCCCAGCCCTGCCCATTCCATGGTTCTATGATCTTTGAGGCCTTTTCCAACCTTGATGATTCCATGAAACACGAGTCTGGAGGAGGAGGAGGAGGAAACACGAGGAAGAGGAAGGGATGAGCAGCAAGAGAAGAGAAGCAAATCCCTGGGAAAGACATTTCCCTCCTCTCCAGCTCCTGAAGGCAAAGCCAGAGCCTTCATCCCATCTCCATCCATGGATGCTGCCCACCAGAGCCAGGCAAGACACAAAGAAGAGTTGGTTGAGGGTGGAGAAACCACGGTCACACTGAAAACCAAACCCAGGTGGATGAGGAGGAAGGGTGACCCCTGTCCAACCAGCAAAGGGAGGTGGTGAATCCATCACTGGGGATGAGAAAATCCAGCTGCAGGACAATTCCCCATGGAGAAATCCATCCCCAACCAGGTCCTGAAGAGCGTGGTGGTTCCTCCTGTCTTCAGATGCTGCAAGGAAACACCCCAGACCTCCAGCCCATGAGGAAGGTGGGGGTGTTAACCAGCTGCTGGGCGTGCTACGCTCGGATGGAGGCTGGGAATCTTTCCTTCTCTGGAGAAGCAGCGTGGAATTGAGGATGTTAAGGAGAAGCCCACACTCTGTTTGAAGCCTGGGGTCAAGGATCAGGTGGGCTGCTCACCTGCTGAGTTCAAACACCACTGAAGGATGCACAGAGTCTCCCTCTGGAGAGCTCCAACGCTCCGTGGCTGAGGGAACCTTTGAGGAACCATCAGGACATTCAGCTGTGGTCTCCTTATCCAGCTGATCCTCATCATTCCAAGATCAACATCCCAAAGGGATGTGGGAAGAGAGGGATCACAGGTCCCCAGCGACCTCCTTCTGAGGCACCCAGAGATGGAGACGTGTGCTGACACGGAGAGCGACGGCCACGCGCCTGTAGCAGCCCCAAGTCACTCCTTAAACATCAAACAACCCAAAACTACCATGGGAAGCAGGGGAATCCAGTCCTGATCAAGCACAGGATCAACAGTAAGGACCTTTTCCCCAACCTCCACACATGCAGCCCAGCTGAGAGGCTGAGGAACTCATGAAGGTTCCCTCAAGAGCTCCATCTTCACAGGCACGAAGAACCCAACTATGAGAGCCCTGGGACAGGCTGCCCAGGGGTGTGGAGTCTCCTTCTCTGGAGAGATTCCAACCCCTGTCCTAGGGACCCTGCTTTGGCAGGGGGGTTGGGCCTGATGATCTCTGGAGGCCCCTTCCCACCCCTCCAGCTCTGTGAGTCTGTATTTTCATCAGCTCAGAACTGAGATCATAGAATTATAAAATGTTCTGGGTTGGGAGGGACCCCAAGGGTCCCAGAGCTCCAACCCCCTGCCACAGGCAGGGACACCAACCTCCAGGCCTGGAGCTACACAAGGCTGCCCAGGGCCCCAGCCAACCTGGCCCTGAACACCCCCAGGGATGGGGCACCCACCCCCTCTCTGGGCAGCCCCTTCCAGCCCCTCACCACTCTCTCTCCAAAGAACTTCCCCCTGATATCTCATCTAAACCATGGATGCCCTGGGAAAACCAAACTCTTCCCAACTCCATGGCTCATGGGAAGCCTGGAATCATTTCCCCCCGGCTCCAGCTTCCATAGGGAATCCCACATTCCCAGCCTGGGCTGGGTTGGGAAGGACCTCAAGGGTCCCAGAGCTCCAACCCAGGGGAACTTGAGGAGGTTCAGCAGATCCAAAGGCAGGGTCCTGCTGCTGGGTTGGGACAACCCCCCTTTATCCATCCAGGGCAGGAGATGAGGGGCTGGAGAGCAGCCCTGAGGGAAAGGATTTGGGGGGACTGGTGGGGGAGGAGAAGCTGGACAGGTCCCCCCACATCCTTCTCTTCTCCAGGCTGAACCAGCCCAGCTCCTTCAGCCTCTCTCCATAGGAGAGGCACCTACCCCCTCTCTGGGCAGCCCCTCACCACTCTCTCTGCAAAGACCTTCCCCCCAATCTCTCCTCTCCCCCTTCCCTCCTCCAGCTTCACTCCAGCCCCTTGTCCTGCCAGTCTCTGCCCTTTAACAAGCCCATTCCCCTCCTGTTCCTCCACCCGATCATCACAAAACTCCTCACTTCACACAGACCAACTTTCCAACCCCATCCCAACCTGGAGAAAAAACCCCAATCCCTGGAGGAGGAGCTCCTTTAGGAGCTGAGAGGGGCTTGGTGGCAGTGCCAGCCCACCTTACCAGCAGAGAGATGACTGTGCTGGAGTAGTAGGCCAGGTCCTCTATGATCTCGGTGCGGCGGTTGGCCCCGATGCGCAGGGACCGGCTGTGAACCTCCTCGGGCAGCACCGTGAGGATCTCCAGGAGGAAGGGCAGCGATGTCACGTCGGTGCTGTACCTGGAACGGTGGGAAGGATGGAGAGGGAAGGGTTGGGACACACACACACACAGCAAAGCCAGTGTGGGGAAGTTAAATCCTAAGAGTCGTGGAATGGGCTGAGTTGGGAGGGACCCCAAGGGTCCCAGAGCTCCAGCCCCCTGCCACAGGCAGGGACACCAACCTCCAGGCCTGGAGCTACACAAGGGTGCCCAGGGCCCCAGCCAACCTGGCCTTGAACACCCCCAGGGATGGGGCACCCACCCCCTCTCTGGGCAGCCCCTTCCAGCCCCTCACCACTCTCTCTGCAAAGAACTTCCCCCTGGTATCTCAGCCCACCCTTCCCTCCTTCAGGAGGGACCTGATTTTAGGAGGAACCTGAAGTTAGGAGGGACCTGAGTTTAGGAGGGACCTGAGGTTAGGAAGGACCTGAAGGTAGGAGGGACCTGAGTTAAGGAGGGACCTGAAGTTAGGAGGGACCTGAGGTTAGGAGGGACCTGAGGTGAGGAGGGACCCTCTCTGCAAAGAACTTCCCTCTAATATCTCATCTCCCCCTTCCCTCCTCCAGCTTCACTCCAGCCCCCTTGTCCTGCCAGTCTCTGCCCTTTAACAAGCCCATTCCCCTCCTGTTCCTCTGCTCCCTTCAGGGACTGGAAGGTGCTGTAAGGTCCCCCCAGAGCCTTCTCTTCTCCAGGCTGAACCAGCCCAGCTCTCCCAGCCTGGCTTCACAGCAGAGCTGCTCCAGCCCTTGGATCATGTTTGTGGCTCCTCTGGATGTTCTCCAGCAGGTCCATGTCCCTCTGGACACAACCCTCTGAGCTCCTCCAGCCCATACAACCAGCCTCAGGACAGCAGATCCCATGGGAACAGGGTATTATCCCACCTTGGGATGCCCAACAGCAGCAGGGAGGGTGTTTCTCCAGCTGCTGGAAGAAGAACCAAGGGTTTGATGACACCAAAGGTCACTTACTTCTCAACCAGTGTCTGTACACAGCCTTTCCAGGAAGCCATCTGCAAGGCCAGGTCAGCTATTGCTAAAGCGAGCTGAAAGGGGGAGAGAAAACAAATACATCCCATAATTCAACCCCTGGCTGTGGAGATGTATGGACAATGGGAATGCTGTCTGGAGAATGGAAGGATTTGTGGGAAGGGGGTGAGGTTTCCCTCCTGCCTTTGTCCTGGTCACCCAGGGTGGGATGGATCACGGCTTCACCTGCGGCGTGCGTGGAGCACGGGGCAAAGAGCTGTTCCCCATCTCAGCCTCTCCAAGCAGCAATCAGGAGGGTAAGTTAATTGATTGGATGGAATAATTAAGGAGGGTGAGGGATTTTGTGCTTGGGGAGGGACAACTCGGGTAGCTGAGGGCATCCAGTGATGTTCTCCACGCCGGAGGAGAAGCGACTGAGGGATTTACCTCAAGAAACCAAGTGAGGATTGAGCAAAGCTGGAGTTGGCCAACGTTGGTGGGACCTGTGGGCAGGTGAGGAGGGGAAGGGAGAGTGGTGTGACAGGAGCTGGGCTCCCATCCTCCTCTCAGCACCAAGCTGGGCTTGAACCCTGTGGGGTTGGAGGTCCAAAAGCAGCCCCAGTTTCCCCCCCCACACCACCCCAAAAGCGGTCGGTACCCACCTGGGTGACGATGACCGGTGAGAGGTCTTTCAAGTTCTGGATGTGGGAGAGCAAAGAATCCCGTAGGGAAGCGTGGGAATCCGTGGGGAGCTCGTAGAAGGATGTCTGGATCTTCATCTTCATGGTCTGGGCTGCGAAGTAGCACGACTCCACATCCTGACGGATCTGCAGCAGCTGGTCTGAGATCTCCCAGGCGTGGACCTGGAGAGGTGGGACAGGGAGGAAAGGGTGGTGGGGGGTTAAACTGGGAAAGGGGAGATTGGGGTTGGGGGTTAGGGGAAGGTTCTTCCCCTCTGAGGGGGGTGGGTCACTGGAGTATGTTGCCCAGAGAGGTGGTGGAGGCTCCATCCCTGGAGACATCCAAGGTCAGGGTGGATGGGGCTCTGAGCACCCTGCTCCAGAGAAGGTGTCCCTGCTCCCTGCAGGGTGGGGCTGGGTGGGCTTGGAAGGTCCCTTCCCACCTTAGACATCCCATGGTTCTATTTTGGGGCTGCTGTATGTGGTTCTTTAGTAAGACAGTAGTAGATCCCTGCCCCAGGGTGCCCAGAGAGGTGGGGGAGGCTCCATCCCTGGAGACATCCAAGGTCAGGGTGGATGGGGCTCTGAGCACCCTGCTCCAGTGAGGATGTCCCTGCTCACTGCAGGGTGGGATGAGATGACCTCTAAAGGTCCCTTCCCACCTTAGACATCCCATGATTCTCTTTTGGGGCTGCTGTATGTGGTTCTTCAGTAAGAGAGTAGTAGATCCCTGGCCCAGGTTGCCCAGAGAGGTGGGGGAGGCCCCATCCCTGGAGACATCCAAGGTCAGGCTGGATGGGGCTCTGAGGGACCTTATCCAGTCAAGATGTCCCTGCTCCCTGCAGGGTGGGATGAGGTGGGTTTGGAAAGTCCCTTCCCACCTTCCACAGCCCAAGGTGGAACCTTGCACTGAGGCTGAGCCCACCAGCCACCTCTGGGATGATGGAGAAAGGGAAGGAGAAGACCAGAAGCAGCAGATTCTGCCCCCAGAGAAGGGAGTGAGGAGATGGGACAGACCCTGGAGGCACCAAGGGCAGGGAAGAGGGTCAGGAGGTGCCTCAGGTGCTGGAGAGAAAGATGCCCCAGCAGCTCCTGGAGAAGCCCATGGTGGAGTGGGTGTCCTCCCCACAGCCCATGGATGATGATGATGGGGAGCAGAGACTCCCCACCTGCAGCCTGTGGAGACACCTGGAAGATGCTGTGAGCC
This sequence comes from Gallinula chloropus, assembly GCF_964237585.1. Lineage (NCBI taxonomy): Eukaryota > Metazoa > Chordata > Aves > Gruiformes > Rallidae > Gallinula > Gallinula chloropus. The sequence continues at coordinate 5,097 of NW_028168606.1, read as the reverse complement.
ACGTGGGAGGAAGGTCCTGGTGAGACCTGCAGCCTGGAGACACCCCACACCAGAGCAGGTTGGCTGGGTGGGGGCTTGGGACCCCCCCTGGGGGAGCAGGCTGGGTCTGGGGGACATGAGAGACGTCCTGTGACAGCACCCACAGCTGGGACCCACGCTGGGGTGGCTGGAGAAGAGCTGCAGCCCCGTGGGGAAGGGCTCATGGGGAGGAATTCCCAGGTGGGGAGAGAAAAGGATGGTTCCATTGGAGGGTTGAGCAGCAGGACAGAGCCCTGGGACAGGCTGCCCAGGGGTGTGGAGTCTCCTTCTCTGGAGAGATTCCAGCCCTGACCTGTCCCAGGGACCCTGCTTGGGCAGGGGGTTGGACCTGATGATCTCTGGGGGGCCCTTCCAGCCCCTCCAGCTCTGGGGGTCTGGGATTGTTGAGTCCAGGAGTTAACCCAGCAGGGCCAAGCCCTCCTTAAGCCACATCTCCAAGCACCACTTTCCAAACCCCCATGGTGGCTCCCCCAGCCCTTCCTGGTTCTTCACAATCCTTTCCTGAAGGAATTTTTCCTCATCTCCAACCTGACCCTGCCCTGGGGCAGCTTGAGCCCACTGCCCCCCCTCCCAGCTCCTGTCCCCTGGCTGCAGAGACCATCGCCCACCTCTCTGCACCCTCCTGCCAGGGCAGGGCAGGTGGGGAGAAGGGCTCCCCTCAGCCTCCTCTTCTCCAGCCTCAACACCCCCAGCTCCCTCAGCTGCTCCTCAGAGGATTTGCCCTCCAGCCCCTTCCCCAGCCTGGTTGCCCTTCTCTGCACTCGCTCCAGGACCCCCATGTCCTTCTGGTGCTGAGGAGCCCAGAACTGGACCCAGCACTCCAGCTGCAGCCTCCCCGTGGGGAAGGGCTCACGTTGCAGAAGCTGGTGAGGGACTGTCTGCCATGGGTGGGACCCCAGGGTGCAGCAGGGGGAGGGGATGGAATGAATCCCCCACCCCACCCACCCTGCTGAGAAGGAAACCAACTTGTTGCAAGGGACTGAGCAAAGCCCCATCTCCCAGTCCTGCCCCCCTGTGCTGTGACCTCTGCACTGGGGAGGCTGCAGCTGGAGTGCTGGGTCCAGTTCTGGGCTCCTCAGCACCAGAATCCCAGAATCCCAGTCTGGGATGAGTTGGGAGGGACCCCAAGGGTCCCAGAGCTCCAACCCCCCTGCCACAGGCAGGGACACCAACCTCCAGGCCTGGAGCTACACAAGGTTGCCCAGGGCCCCAGCCAACCTGGCCTTGAACACCCCCAGGGATGGGGCACCCACCCCCTCTCTGGGCAGCCCCTTCCAGCCCCTCACCACTCTCTCTGCAAAGAACTTCCCCCTGATATCTCCTCTCCCCCTTCCCTCCTCCAGCTTCACTCCAGCCCCTTGTCCTGCCAGTCTCTGCCCTTTAACAAGCCCATTCCCCTCCTGTTCCTGGGGTCCCTTCAGGGGCTGGAAGGTGCAATGAGGTCCCCCCACAGCCTTCTCTTCTCCAGGCTGACCCAGCCCAGCTCCCTCAGCCTCTCTCCATTGGGGAGCTGCTCCAGCCCCCCGATCATCTCTGTGGCTCCTCTGACCCCTCTCCAACAGTCCCACATCTTCCTTGTCCTGGGGCCCCAGCTCTGGACACAGGACTCCAGCTGGGGCCTCACAGGGCAGAGCAGAGAGGGACAATCCCCTCCCTGTCCCTGCTGCCACCCCTCTGCTGATGGAGCCCAGGATCCCATCGCCCTTCCCTGCTGCCAGAGCCACTGCTGGCTCAGGGGAAGCTTCTCCCCCACCAGAACCCCCAGGTCCTTCTCAGCAGGGCTGCTCTCCAGGAGCTCTTCTCCCAGGCTGGATCCATGGCTGGGATTCCTCTGGCCCAAGTGCAACACCTGACACTTCCCAGTGTTGAACCCCATCAGGTTCACCCAGTCCCACCTTCCCAGCCTGTCAAGATCCCTCTGGGTGGCTCCTTTCCACGTCCTTCTTGAGGACACTGAGGTCCTGGAGCGAGTGCAGAGAAGGGCAACCAGGCTGGGGAAGGGGCTGGAGGGCAAATCCTCTGAGGAGCAGCTGAGGGAGCTGGGGGTGTTGAGCCTGGAGAAGAGGAGGCTGAGGGGAGCCCTTCTTGCTCTCTCCAGCTCCCTGGAAGGAGGTTGTGGGGAGCTGGGGCTCAGCTCCAGTGCCAGGACAGGAGGGACAATGGGCTGCAGGTTGCACCAGGGGAGGGTCAGCTCAGGAAGGAGGAGACATTTCTTCTCCCAAGGAGCAGTTGGGCATTGCAAGGGGTTTACTCAGGGGTTGCCCTTTCTTTACTCTGAGGTTGGGGAAGCCCCAGAGAAGCTGTGGGAGCCCCTGGATCCCTGGCAGGGACACCTCTCACCAGCCCAGGCTGCTCAAGGCCCCATCTAACCCAGGACACCTCCAGGGAGGGGGCAGCCCCCATGTCCCTCCCTGGGCACCCTGTGCCAGGGACTCACCCCCCTCAGAGGGAAGAATTTCTTCCTAAATCCAACCTAAATCTCCCCCCTTCCAATTTAAACCCATCACCCCTTGTCCTGTCACTCCAGGCTGGTCTGAACAGTCTCTCCCCAGCTTCCTTGTAGCCCCTTCAGGGTCTGGAAGGGGCTATAAGGTCCCCCCAGAGCCGTCTCTTCTCCAGGCTGAACCAGCCCAGCTCTCCCAGCCTGGCTTCACAGCAGAGCTGCTCCAGCCCTTGGGTCATGTTTGTGGCTCCTCTGGATGTGCCCAAACAGCTCCATGTCCTTCTTGTGCTGAGGGCTCCAGAGCTGGACCCAGCACTGCAGGTGGGGTCTCCCCAGAGCAGAGCAGAGGGGCAGAATCCCCTCTCCATCTGCTGCCCACACTCCTGGGATGCAGCCCAGGATGGGGTTGCCCTTCTGGGCTGTGAGAGCTCATTGGTGGCTCCTGTCCAGCTTCTCCTCCCCCACCAATCCCCCCAAATCCTTTCCCTCAGGGCTGCTCTCCAGCCCATCACCTCCTGCCCTGGATGGATAACGGGGGCTGTCCCAACCCAGCACCAGGACCCTGCCCTTGGCTCTGCTGAACCTCCTCAAGTTCCCCTGGGCAGGGGTTGGAGCTCTGGGACCCTTGGGGTCCCTCCCAACCCATCCCAGGCTGGGAATGTGGGATTCCCTATGGAAGCTGGAGCTGGGGGGAAATGATTCCAGGCTTCCCATGAGCCAGGGAGTTGGGATGAGCTTGGTTCTGCCAGGGGATCCATGGTTGAGATGGGATACTGGGGGATGTTCTGTGCAGAGAGAGTGGTGAGGGGCTGGAAGGGGCTGCCCAGAGAGGGGGTGGGTGCCCCATCCCTGGGGGTGTTCAAGGCCAGGTTGGCTGGGGCCCTGGGCAACCTTGTGTAGCTCCAGGCCTGGAGGTTGGTGTCCCTGCCTGTGGCAGGGGGGTTGGAGCTCTGTGATCCTTGGGGTCCCTCCCAGCCCAGCCCAGGCTGGGATTCTGGGATGATTTGGGGAGCAGGGGGGATGCAGAGGGGATGGGTGGGTTCCTGGGGGCTGTGACACCCCCCACCCAGGACGTGGCCCTGGGGAGGAGGAACAGGGCTCCAGCCTTAAGCCTCCCCCAGCCAGAGCTCAGGAGGTGGGAGGAAGGAAGGAAGGGGGGGAGGGAGGGAAGGAGGGGAAGAAGGGAAGTAAGGGAAAGGAGGGTAGGAAGAGGAGAGAGGGAGAGAGAGGGAGGGGGAAGGGAAGGGGAAGGGAAGGGAAGGGGAAGGGTAGGAAGAAGAGGAGGGGGAGGGAGGGAGGACGTTGGAAAAGAAGGAGAGGAGGAAGTGGAAGAGAGGAAGGGAGGGAAGGATGAGGAGGAAGGGAAGGAGGGGAAGAAAGGAAGTAAGGGGAAGGAGGGTAGGAAGAGGAGGGAGGGAAGGAGCGTGAAGGGTGGGAAGAGAAGGAAGGGGAAGGGAGGAAGGGAAGGAGGAGGAGGAAGGGGAAGGGAGGAAGAGGAGGGAGGGGAGGAAGAGGAGAAAGAGAAGGAAGAGAAGGAAGAGGAAGGAGGAAGGGAAGGGTAGGAAGAAGAGGAGGGAGGTAAGGGAGGAAGGGAAGAGAGGGAGGGGAGGGGAGGAAGAAGAGGAAAGGGAGGGAGGGAAGGGAGGAAGGGCAGCGAGGAAGGGAGAGGAGGAAGAGGAAGGATGAAGGGAAGGGTAGGAAGAAGAGGAAGAGGAGGGAAGGAAGGGAGGAAGGGAAGGGAGGAAAGGAGGGAAGAGGAGGAAGAGGAGGAAGAGGAGGAAGAGGAGGAAGAGGAGAGAAGAGGAGAGAAGAGGAGAGAAGAGGAGAGAAGAGGAGGAAGAGGAGAGAAGAGGAGGAAGAGAAGAGAAGAGGAGGAAGAGGAGAGAAGAGGAGGAAGAGGAGAGAAGAGGAGGAAGAGGAGAGAAGAGGAGGAAGAGGAGAGAAGAGGAGGAAGAGGAGGAAGAGGAGGAAGAGGAGGAAGAGGAGGAAGAGGAGGAAGAGGAGGAAGAGGAGGAAGAGGAGGAAGAGGAGGAAGGATGAGAAGTGAGAGAAGGAAGGGGAGGAAGAGGAGGAAGAGGAAGGGAGGGAAGGAAGGATGAGGAGGAAGGGGAGGAAGAGAAGGAAGAGGAAGGAGGGAAGGATGAGGAGGAAGAGGAGGAAGGGGAGGAAGAGGAAGGGAGGGAAAGGAGGAAAAGGAAGGGGAGGAAGGGGGGGAGGGCAGGATCCCCCGTCCCGCCGCGCCCCGCTCACAATCCCCCGTCCGTCCCGCACCCCCAGCCCCCCATCCCCCCCCCCCATCCCCCCCTCCCCCTCCCCACCCCCCCTCCCCGCAGGCCTGACCGATCTCTGCAGCTCGCCCAGCCAGCAGCTCGCCCGCTCCTTGCCGCTGGGGTCGGGGTCGTGGTAGAGCGCCTGCACGGCCTGGTACACGACCTGCAGGCCGGGCTTGGCCCCGCCGGCCTCCATGGCCCCGCCGCCGCCTCAGCGCCGCCCGCCGCCCGCCGCCGCCATCGCCCCCCCCAGCGCCGGGCCGGGCCGGTGCCCCGCGCAGCGCGGCCCCCGGAAACACGCGCCCGCCGCGCTCGTTCCGCTTCCCCCCTTCCTCCCTTCCCCCC
>NW_028168607.1:0-18561 GCF_964237585.1 Gallinula chloropus | reverse complement strand
TGTGTAGGTTTGGGGGGCTCCTTGGGGGGGGTTTGAGGGCTCCTTGTGGGGGCTTGAGGGGGATTAAGGGGGATATGAGGGTTCTTTGGGGGGGTTTCGTGTAGCTTTAGGGTGGTTTATGTAGGTTTGAGGGGTCCTTGGGGGGGTTGTGGGGGGGTTGGGGTGTGTTTGGGGGGGTTTGGAGAGTTTTTGGAGGAGTCTGTGTGCTTTTGGGAGACTTTGGGGGATTTGAGAGGGATTATTTAGGTTTGGGGGGATTTGAGGGGGTTTATTTAGGTTTGGGGGGTCTTTGGGGGGATTTGAGGGGGTTTATTTAGGTTTGGGGGGTCTTTGGGGGGCATTGAGGGGTTCTTGGGGGGATTTGGGGTGTCTTTGTGGCGTATTTGGGAGGGTTGGGGGAGTTTGTGGGGATTTAGAGGGGGTTTGTTGGGATATGAGGGGGCTTAAGGGGGATTTGAGGGGTCTTTGTGGGGGTTGAGGGAGATTTGGGGGGGTTCCATGTAGCTTTGGGGGGGGTATGGGGCTTTGGGGCAATTTGGGGTGTCTTAGGGGGGCTTTGGGGTGCCTTTTGGGGTGCAACCCCCTCCGATGCCTCTTGTCCTGCACCTCTTACACCTCTTGACCCCCCCTAAAACTCCATCTCTCCCCCTCCCAAAAATTCCACCCCCTTCCCCTAATTTTGGGGTCCCCCCTCCCAGGACGACCTGACCCACAAACTGGCCGACATCGTTAAGATCAATAATCAGCTGCGGCGTAACGAGCAGAACGGGGCGGCCGCCCACGTCATCGCGGAGGACGTGAAGCTGCTGCAGTTCCACGTGGCCACCATGGTGGACAACGAGCTCCCGGGGCTCCCACGGGTGAGGGGGGGTGTTTTGGGGTGCCCCAGGGGGTTTGGGGTACAGTTTGGGGTGCAGGGGGCACGGGGTGGGCGCCCACGTCATCACCGAGGTCGTCGAGTTCCTCCAGTTCCACGTGGCCACCACGGTGGGCAACGAGTTCCTGGGGCTGCTGTGGGTGAAGGTGGAGGGATTTTGGGGGGTACAGGGGGTTTTGGGGTACCCCAGGGGTTTTGGGGTGCCCCCAGAGGGTTGGGGTACAGTTTGGGGTACAGGGGGTGTGGGGCACCCCAAGGGTTTCAAGCTTCTCCAGTTCCATGGGGGCAATGAGCTCCTGGGGTGCCCTTTTTTGGGGGTACAGGGTAGTGAGGGGGTACAGGGGGTGTCTGTACCCCCCCAACCCCCACCGTGACTCCCCCTTTGCCCCCCCAGGCCATGCAGAAGTCGGGGGGGTCCCCCAAATCCCCCCCCAAAGCCCACAGCAGCACTCAGACCCCCTCAGGCTGGGGATGCTCGGGTCACATCCCCCACCCTGTCCCCCTCCTTGGGGTCTCATGGGGGGGTCTGTGGGTGCCTGTGCCCCCCCCAAAGCCCCTCAAACCCACATCCTGACCCCCCTTTTTGCCCCCCCAGGCCATGCAGAAGTCGGGGCGCCCCCTGAAGTCGCTGAAGCAGCGTCTGAAGGGGAAGGAGGGGCGGGTGAGGGGGAACCTGATGGGCAAGCGAGTGGATTTCTCGGCTCGAACCGTCATCACCCCCGACCCCAACCTGGCCATCGACCAGGTGGGGGTTCCCCGCTCCATCGCTGCCAACATGACCTTCGCTGAGATCGTCACCCCCTTCAACATCGACAGGTGGGGGTCCTGGGGGGGTCCCTGGGGGGGTTTGGGGGTCCTGAGTGGCGTGGGGAGGCGCGGGGATGCAGGATGTGGTAGGGTGAGGGGCGTCCCCTGCTCCGTCACAGAGACCATCGCCCTCCTCAACATCCACAGGTAGGGCTGGGGGGGGCTAAAGGGGGTCTCGGGGGGTTATAGAGGTCTGAGTGGGGGGTTATGGGGGTCCTGGGGGGGGCCCTGGGGGGTTTGGGGGGTGTAGGGGTAGAGAAAGGGGGGTACAGGGAGGTAACAGTGGTGTCCCTGCTGCATCACTGAGACCGTCAGCCCATTCAGCATCTACAGCTGGTTTGGGGGGGGGGGAAGGGGTCTGGGGGGATCCTGGGGGGGCTTGGGGGGGACTACAGGGAATTTGGGGGGTCTGAGGGTGAAGGGAGGGGGGTAAAAGGTGTCCCCAGCTCCACTGGGGAGGTTGTCACCCCCTTCAGCATCAGCAGGTGGGTTCAGGGGGGGTAAAGAGGTCTGGGGGCATCCTGGGGGTCAGATGTCCTGACCCCCCACCCCAGTGTCCCCCCCAGGTTTTGGGGTGTCCCTCAAGGTTTTGGGGTGCCCCCCTGACTCCCCCTTTCCCCCCTCCCCAGGCTGCAGGAGCTGGTGCGCCGGGGGAACAGCCAGTACCCGGGGGCCAAGTACATCATCAGGGACAACGGGGACAGGATCGACCTGAGGTTCCACCCCAAGCCCAGCGACCTGCACCTCCAGATCGGCTACAAGGTCAGGGGGGCACCCCACGACCCAGGGGGGACCCCAAAGCCCCCCTGGGGAGGGGCTGGAAGCCAACCAGCGGGCCCTGAGCCCAGAGGAGGGGGTTGGGGCTGGAACTGGGGTGACCCTGAGACCCCAAACCCAGTGACCTGCACCCCCAGGTCGGGTACAGTCAGAGCCCAATGGGGTGGGGGACCTGAAACCCCATTGGGGAGGCACCCTGAAACTGAGCCCAGTTTTGGGGGGGCCCCCCTTGATTTTTGGGGTTCCCCCCAAACTGTTGGGGAGGTTATTTTGGGGGGGGCGGGGGGGGCATCTCCTTGGGGTTCTTTTCTTTGGTTGGGGGGAGGTGTCTGTGCCTGGATTTTTTTCGGGGTGTTTGCCCATAGATTTTGGGGTTTGGGGGGAGTTAAATATGCCCCCTGGCCCCCCCCACCCCCTCAATTTGTGGGTCCCCCCCAGGTGGAGCGTCACATGTGCGACGGGGACATCGTCATCTTCAACCGGCAGCCCACGCTGCACAAGATGTCCATGATGGGCCACCGCGTGCGCATCCTGCCCTGGTCCACCTTCCGCCTCAACCTCAGGTGCTGGGCACCCCAAAACCCCACGGCACCCCCAGGGCACCCCAAAACCCCACAGCACCCCCAGGGCACCCCAAAACCCCACAACCCCCCTCGGGCACCCCAAAACCCCCACATCTCCCCAGGGTACCCCCAAATCCCCCCCCAGGGCACCCCAAAACCCCACAGCACCCCCAGGGCACCCCAAAACACCCCCCAGGGCACCCCAAAACCCCCACATCTCCCCAGGGTACCCCCAAAACCCCCCCCAGGGCACCCCAAAACCCCACAGCACCCCCAGGCAACCCACAACCACCCCCGGGCACCCCAAAACCCCCACAGCACCCCCAGGGCACCCCAAAACTCCCACATCTCCCCAGGGTACCCCCAAAACCCCCTCCAGGGCACCCCAACCCCCCCCCGCCCCCAGGGTACCCCCTAGGCACCCCCACACCACCCCCTAGGCACCCCCACACCCCCCCAGGGCACCCCAAAACCCCCACACCCCCCCAGGGCACCCCCAAATCCTGACACCTCCCGCCACCCCTATGGGCTCTGAGCTGCTGCACCTGCCACAGACCCTCCCAGTGTCCCCGAATCCCTTCCCAGTGCCCCCCAGTGCCTCCCAGTGACCCATCCTGCCCCCCCCCCAGCGTCACCACCCCCTACAACGCCGACTTCGACGGGGACGAGATGAACCTGCACCTGCCGCAGTCGCTGGAGACGCGGGCGGAGATCCAGGAACTGGCCATGGTGCCCAGGATGATCGTCACCCCCCAGTCCAACCGGCCCGTCATGGGCATCGTGCAGGACACCCTGACGGCCGTGCGCAAGTTCACCAAGAGGGACGTCTTCCTCGAGAGGGTGGGCCCAGAAGGGGGGCCTGGGGGTGTAGATGGGGGTTTGGGGGGCTTTTGGGGGTAGGAAGGGGCTTTTGGGGGTGCAAAGGGGGGGTTTGGGGGAAGGGAGTTGAGATTTGGGGGCCAGGAAGGGGCTTTTGGGGGGATGCTGAACCTCCTGATGCTCCTCGAGATGTGGGGGGTGGGGGAACCCCCAAAAGACTCAACTTGGTGTTATTATGGGATGGGCAGGAGGCTCCTGTGAAGATGCTGGGCCGCGGCTCCCTGGGTGGTTTCGGGGTGCTGATGAGGGGTCCCCCCGTGTGTCCCCCCCCGCAGGGTGAGGTGATGAACCTGCTGATGTTCCTCTCCACGTGGGACGGGAAGGTCCCCCAACCTGCCGTGCTGAAGCCTCGGCCCCTCTGGACGGGGAAACAGATCTTCTCCCTCATCATCCCCGGGCACATCAACTGCGTCCGCACCCACAGCACCCACCCCGACGACGAGGACAGCGGCCCCTACAAGCACATCTCCCCTGGGGACACCAAGGTGGGGGGCTTTGGGGTGACCTAGGGGGGCTGTGGGGGTCTGGGGAGGGGTTTGATGGGGAATTAGGGGTGATCTGGGGGGTGTTTTGGGGGGGGATGGGGGGTTGCCAGCGACCCCTACAAGCACATCTCCCCTGGGGACACCAAGGTGGGGGGCTTTGGGGTGACCTAGGGGGGCTGTGGGGGTCTGGGGAGGGGTTTGATGGGGAATTAGGGGTGATCTGGGGGGTGTTTTGGGGGGGGATGGGGGGTTGCCAGCGACCCCTACAAGCACATCTCCCCTGGGGACACCAAGGTGGCGGGCCAGGGGAGCTCTGGGGGGGCTGTGGGGTGACCTAGGGGGGGCTTAAGGGGAGTTTGGGGGGTTGGGGGGGGGTCAGGGGACGGGTTTGATGGGGGAGATGAGGGGATCTTGGGGGGGTTTCGGGGGAGCTTTGGGGTGATCTGAGGGGTTTGGGGGATTTTGGGAGGGGGTTGGGGTGGTCTGGGGGGGCTGGGAGGGTCTTGGGAGTTTTGGGGGGTCTTGGGGGGCATTGGGGTGATCTGGGGGGGGTTGAGGGGGTTTGGGGGGTGTGACATCACAGGGGTGGGGTATGATGTCATGGGGGGGGTGTGACATCATTTGGCTGGGGTGTGACGTCATGGGTGGGGGTGGGGGCGGGGTGTGATGTCACGGGGGTGTGATGTGACATCATGGGGTGGGGTGTGACATCACAGGGGGTGTGTCTGCTCCCTCCCCCCCCCCCCCCCCCCCCCAGGTGGTGGTGGAGAACGGGGAGCTGATCATGGGGATCCTGTGCAAGAAGTCGCTGGGCACCTCGGCCGGGTCGCTGGTCCACATCTCCTACCTGGAGATGGGACACGACACCACCCGCCTCTTCTACAGCAACATCCAGACTGTCATCAACAACTGGCTGCTCATCGAGGGTAGGGGGGGGCTGGGGGGGTCACACCCAGGTTTTGGGGGCACCCCGAGGGGGTTGGGGGGCACCCCAGGGTGGTGGGACACGTGGGGAAACCTTCGTCTCCCAGAGGTTCCATCAAGCGGTGGAGGTCTTGAGTTGGGTTCTGTTGGGTGGGGGGGTGGGTTTTGGGGGTCGCCCCAAGTTGGGGAGCACCCCCTTAACACCCCCACCCCCTCACCTTGACTCCCTCCAGGCCACACCATCGGTATCGGGGACTCCATCGCCGACGCCAAGACCTACCAGGACATCCAGAACACCATCAAGAAAGCCAAGCAAGATGTCATTGAGGTCACCCCCTGAGGGGTCTGGGGGGGCTTCCTGGGGGTGGGACGAGGAGATTTTGGGGTGTCCCAGATGCCCTTGGAGTCTTCTGTGGGGGGGGGTGCTCCTGTGAGGTCTTGGGGGCCTTCCAGGAGGATCTCAGGAGGTTTTGGGGGGTTCCTCTTGGGTTCTGAGGACCTTCAGAGGTCTACTTGAGTGTTGGTGGTGGTCTCAGGTGCCAAGGGGTCCCAGATCAACATCTCCCAGGTCTTGGGGGTCTCTTGGGGGGTCCTGTGGGGTCTTAGGGCGGGTCTTGGGGGGCTTCCAGGAGGATCTTAGTAGGGTTTGGGGTGTTCCTCTTGGGTTCTGAAGGTCCTCTTCAGGGTGGTTGGTGGGGGATGGTTTCCAGATACTTCTAGATGAACATTTCCCAGGTCTTGGGGGATCCCTCAGGGATTTTGGGGGTGGGGTGGGGGGGCTGTTCAGGGACCTCCCATCCCACCAGGAACATGGATGAACCTTCCATGAGTTGGTTCCATCAACCTCAACACCACGAGGTTGCTCCAAAACAGGGTCTTGGGGTGGCCCCATGAGGTGTTTTTTTGGGGTGTCAGGTGGTTTTTTGGGGTGTCAGCTGGTTGTTGGGGTGTCACCTGGTCCTACAGGTCATCGAGAAGGCCCACAACAACGAGCTGGAACCCACCCCAGGCAACACCCTACGTCAGACCTTCGAGAACCAAGTCAACCGCATCCTCAACGACGCCAGGGACAAGACGGGGTCTTCTGCCCAGAAGTCCCTCTCTGAGTACAACAACTTCAAGTCCATGGTGGTCTCGGGGGCCAAGGGCTCCAAGATCAACATCTCCCAGGTCTTGCGGGGCTTCTGGGAGGATCTCAGTAGGGCTCCTCTTGGGTTACTGTTGGGTTCTGAAGGTCATCTTGAGGGGTTGGGGGTGGTTTCGGGGGCCAAGGGCTCCGAGATCAACATCTCCCAGGTCTTGTGGGGGTCTTGTGGGGGCTTCCAGGAGGATCTCAGGAGGGTTTTTGGGGGGGGTTCCTCTTGGCTTGGTGGCTCCTCACCCCAACCCCGTGGTAGTTACGAGGTCTGGGGGTCCTTCCACCCTCCAATCCCACCCCCCTGTCCCCCCCACTCCCAGGTGATCGCTGTGGTGGGCCAGCAGAACGTGGAAGGGAAGCGAATCCCCTTCGGGTTCAAGCACAGGACCCTCCCCCACTTCATCAAGGACGACTACGGCCCTGAGAGCCGGGGCTTCGTGGAGAACTCCTACCTGGCCGGCCTCACGCCCACCGAGTTCTTCTTCCACGCCATGGGGGGCAGGGAGGGGCTCATCGACACCGCTGTCAAGACCGCTGAGACCGGTGCGACCCCCAGATGCCCTCAAACCCCACCCTGTGACCCCCAAACCCCCCCGGAGAGGTGACCTTCCCTGTCCCATGCCCAGGGTACATCCAGCGGCGGCTGATCAAGTCGATGGAGTCGGTGATGGTGAAGTACGACGCCACCGTGCGCAACTCCATCAACCAGGTGGTTCAGCTGCGCTACGGCGAGGACGGGCTGGCCGGGGAGAGCGTGGAGTTCCAGAACCTGGCCACCCTCAAGCCCTCTAACAAGGCCTTTGAGAAGAAGTGAGTGGGGGAGAAACCCCCTACAGCGACACCCCCCCTACCCAGACACCTGCCCACCAGCCAACTGACCAACCACCAAACTGACCAACCACCCACCCACCAAACTATTCATCCAACCACCTACCCACCCACCAAACTACCCATCCAACCACCTACCCAAACACCAAACTACCCACCCAACCACCAAACTATTCATCCAACCAACCACCCAACCACCAAACTACCCACCCAACCACCTGCCCAACCACCAAACTACCCGCCCAACCACCAAACTACCCATCCAACCACCTGCCCAACCACCAAACTATCCACCCAACCACCTGCCCAACCACCAAACTATCCACCCAACCACCTGCCCAACCACCAAACTATCCACCCAACCACCTGCCCAACCACCAAACTATCCACCCAACCACCAAACTATTCATCCAACCACCTGCCCAACCACCAAACTATCCACCCAACCACCTGCCCAACCACCAAACTATCCACCCAACCACCTGCCCAACCACCAAACTATCCACCCAACCACCTGCCCAACCACCAAACTATCCACCCAACCAACCACCAAACTATTCATCCAACCACCTGCCCAACCACCCAACCAACCACCCAACCACCAAACTATCCATCCAACCACCTACCCAACTATCCACCCATCCAAACACTGACTATCCATCCAACCACCGACATATCCACCCAACCACAACCACCTGACCAATCAGCCACCCAACCAACCACTCAACTGAGCACCCAACCTCCCAACCCACTACCCAACCAACTCCCCACTTGCCCAAGTGCCCAACCATCCACCCTCCCAACTCCTGACCCCCCAACCACTCAACAACTCAACTACCCAACCCCCTGACCACCCAACTACCCAACCACTCAATAACCCAACCAACCACCCACCCACCCACCCACCTGACCGCTCAACCCCCCGACCACCCACCCAACCACCCACCCAACCATCTGACCACCCACCCGACCACTCAACCACCCAACTGACCACCTGACCAACCACCCCCCCACCCATTTTGGGGTCCCTGAGCAGCTCCTCACCCTTGGGTGTCCCCACCCTTGGGTTGTTCCCGTCTTTAGGGTCTCCTCAGGCTGTCCCCACCCTGGGGGTGTCCTCAGGGGGTCCCCAACCTTCCTCCTGTGTCCCCCCCCAGATTCAAATTCGACTACACCAACGAGCGGGCGCTGCGCCGGACGCTGCAGGAGGAGCTGGTCAAGGAGATCTTGTCCAATGCCCACATCCAGAACGAGCTGGAGAGGGAGTTTGAGAAGATGAGGGAGGACAGGGAGGTTCTCAGGGTCATCTTCCCCACAGGGGACAGCAAGGTGACCACCCCCACCCCAAAAAAACCCCCACCCCAAATCCAAACTCCACCCTGTGATCCCCCTGCCCCAATTCCCAGGAGGTTCTGAAGAACTTCAGGTGTCCTCCACCTGTTTTTGGGGGGTTCTGGGGTTATTTTTGGGGTGCTGAGCCCAAATTTGGGGGGAGGGGGGTAACGTGGGTACCCCACCTCATCATCCTTTGAAGGTGCCACCCCCCCCGAATCCCCCCAGGATCCCACCACCCCAATTCCCAGGAGGTTCTGGAGGAGCTTCAGGTGGTCACCACTTGTCCCACCTTCTGTTTATGGGGGTGCTGGGGTTATTTTTGGGGTGCATACCTCCAGTTTGGGGTGGGGGGCTCCATGGTGACCCCCCCCATCATCCTTCACTCCACACATCCCCTGCACCCCCTTTTTTGGGTGAGGATGTTCTACAACTCTCCACCCCTCAAACTCTCCACCTCTGGGTGTTGATGCCCCCAATTTAAGGTGTTTCCCCCCTGGTTATTGGGGTGCTGACCCCCCTAAATTTGGGGTGTTGACCAACCCCCCCCCCCCCCAGGTGGTGCTCCCCTGTAACCTCCTCAGAATGATCTGGAATGCCCAGAAGATCTTCCACATCAACTCCCGACTCCCCTCTGACCTGCACCCCGTCAAGGTGGTGGAGGGTGAGTTTTGGGGGGTCCCCCTCCTCATGGAAGGGTTTTGGGGGGGATGTGGGAGAAGGGGGGTGCTGAGGGGACCCTCCCTAGGGTGGTCCTGGGGGAATGGAGGACCTGAGGAAAGGTCCAGGGGGACTTGGGGAGCCACCCCCCTTCCCCCCACCAACACGGTTCTGGGGGGACTTGGGGTCTCCCCTGAGAAGGTCCCGGGGGACCCCAAGTAGGTCTGTGGGGACTTTGTCTTGAAGCCCCTTCCAACCACCCCCCCGGTCTTTCTCCCCCTCTCCCCCAGGGGTGAAGGAGCTGAGCAGGAAGCTGGTGATCGTCAACGGGGACGACCCCCTGAGCCGTCAGGCGCAGGAAAACGCCACCCTCCTCTTCAACATCCACCTGAGGTCCACCCTCTGCAGCCGGCGCATGGTGGAGGAGTTCCGCCTCAGCGGGGAGGCCTTCGATTGGCTGCTGGGGGAGATCGAGTCCAAGTTCAACCAGGCCATCGTGAGTTGGGGTGGGGTGGGGGTGGGGTGGACAAGACCTTGAGGTTGGGGTGGGGTGGAGAAGACCCTGAGGTTGAGTTGGGTTGGGTGGGGTTGGGGTTGGAGAAGACCCTGAGGTTGAGTTGGGTTGGGTGGGGTTGGGGTTGGAGAAGACCTTGAGGTGGGGTTGGGGTGGGTGGGTTGGGTGGGGTGGGGTTGGAGAAGACCCTGAGGTTGAGTTGGGTTGGGTGGGGTTGGGGTGGGGTGGACAAGACCTTGAGGTTGGGGTGGCGGGGGTGGGTTGGGTAGGGTGGGGTTGGAGAAGACCTTGAGGTGGGGTTGGGGTGGGTGGGTTGGGTGGGGTGGGGTTGGAGAAGACCTTGAGGTGGGTTTGATTTGGGTTGGAAGAGACCTTGGGGTCGGGTTGGGTTGGGGTGGAGAAGACCCTGAGGTTGAGTTGGGTTGGGTGGGGTTGGAGAAGACCTGGAGGTGGGGTTGGGGAAGACCTTGAGGTGGGGTTGACTTGGGTTGGGTTGGAGGAGACCTTGGGGTTGGATTGGGATGGGTGGGGTGGAGTGGAGAAGACCTTGAGGTGTGGGGTTGGGGTTGGATTGGGTCAAGGGGAGGGTTTTGGGGACCCCCCTGAAACCCTCCAAGTGTCCCCGTGGAGACGGTGGGGTCACATCTGGGGGGGTCAGGACCAGGGATTTGGGTCTGGTTCTTGGGGGGGTTCAGATCAAGCTCCGGGCTGGTTTTGGGGTGTCTCCTGACTCCCCTTGTCCCCCCCCAGGCCCACCCTGGGGAGATGGTGGGCGCCTTGGCCGCCCAGTCGCTGGGAGAACCGGCCACCCAGATGACCCTGAACACCTTCCACTACGCGGGGGTCTCGGCCAAGAACGTGACCCTGGGGGTCCCGCGGCTCAAGGAGCTGATCAACATCTCCAAGAAGCCCAAGACCCCCTCGCTCACCGTCTTCCTGCTGGGGCAGAGCGCCCGCGACGCCGAGCGCGCCAAGGTGGGGATGTCTCCTGCTCCATCTTCTTCCTCCTTCTCTTCCATCTTCTTCCTCCTCCATCTTCCTCCTCCATCATCTTCTATTTTCTATCTTCCTCCTCTTCCTCCTCCTCTATCTTCCTCCTCTATCTTCCTCCTCCTCCATCTCCTCCTCTTCCTCCTCCATCTTTTCCTCTTCTTCCTTCTCCTCCATCTTCCCTTCCTCCTCCTCCATCTTCTCTTCCTCCTCAGTCTCCTTCTCATCCTCCATTTTCCTCCTCCTCTATCTTCTCCTCCTCCTCTTCTTCCTACTCCATCTTCTCTTCCTCCTCCATCTTCCTCCTCCTCACCCATCCCCTTGCCTCCCCGCCGCCCCCCAGGACATCCTGTGCCGCCTGGAACACACCACCCTCCGCAAGGTGACAGCCAACACCGCCATCTACTACGACCCCAACCCCCAGAGCACGGTGGTGGCCGAGGACCAGGAGTGGGTCAACGTCTACTACGAGATGCCCGACTTCGACGTCAGCCGCATCTCCCCCTGGCTGCTGCGCGTCGAGCTCGACCGCAAGCACATGACCGACCGCAAGCTCACCATGGAGCAGATCGCGGAGAAGATCAACGCTGGTGCGTTGGGGAAGGGGGTTGAGGGGTCCTGGAGGGGGTTGAGGACCTCTAAGGAAGGCTTGAGGGGTCCTGGAATGGTTCAAGGGCATCTGGGGAGGGTTTGAGGGGGTCTTGGAGGGCTTTGAGGGCATCTAGGGAGGGTTTGAGGGGTCCTGGAGGGTTTTGAGGGCATCTAGGGAGGGTTTGAGGGGTCCTGGAGGGGGTTGAGGACTTCTAAGGAAGGCTTTGAGGGGTCCTGGAATGGTTTGAGGGCGTCTGGGGAGGGTTTGAGGGGGTCTTCGAGAGCTTTGAGGGCATCTAAGGAGGGTTTGAGGGGTCCTGAAGGGTTTTGAGGGCATGTAGGGAGGGTTTGAGGGGTCCTGAAGGGTTTTGAGGGCCTCTAGGGAGGGTTTGCAGGGGTCCTGGAGGGCTTTGGGGGCTCCTCCAGGGCTTTGGGTGCATCTGGAGGTGCTTTTGAGGGACCTGATGTGCCTGTGGTGGCCCCTTGGGGCGGGTTTCGGGTGGTCGTGGTGACCCACCAATCTCTATGGTGGCGTTGTTGGATGGGGCTGGACCACAGGCCCCTTTTTGGTGGGATGGGGGGTTAGTGACCATGGTGCCACCCCCCTTGGTGACCTCCAACCCCCCCGGTGACCCCCCAGGCTTTGGTGATGACCTCAACTGCATCTTCAATGACGACAACGCTGAGAAGCTGGTCCTGCGCATCCGCATCATGAACAGCGACGAGAACAAGATGCAGGAGGTGGGGTGGGACAGGGGGACACCCTGGGGGTCCTGGGAGGGCCCTGGGGGCATCTGGGGAGGGTTTGGGGGCATCTGGGGAGGGTTTGGGTGGTCCTGGAGGGGTTTGGGGGCATCTGGGGAGGGTTTGAAGGCATTTGGGGGGGGGGTTGGTGGGTCCTGGAGGGGTTTGGAGGCATCCTGGGAGGGTTTGAGGGCATCTGGGGAGGGTTTGGGTGGTCCTGGAGGGCTTTGGGGGCATCTGGGGAGGGTTTGAGGGAATCTGGGGAGGGTTTGTTGGCTCTGGGGGCCACGTGGTCAGCCCAGAGGGGTCTGGGGTGGGGGGTCACTGTGGGGGGGGGTTGTCCTCTCCAGGAGGAAGAGGTGGTGGACAAGATGGACGACGACGTCTTCCTGCGCTGCATCGAGTCCAACATGCTGACAGACATGACCCTGCAGGGCATCGAGCAGATCAGCAAGGTGGGACAACCTGGGGGGCACCCAGGGGGGTCCTGGGGGGGCCCTGGAGGTCTTGGGAGGTTATAGAAGGTCATGGAGGTCTTGGGAGGTCCTGGAAGTCATGGGAGGCCATAGAAGGTTGTAGGAGGTCGTAGGGGGTCATGGGAGGTCCTGGGGAGTCCTTGGAGGTCGTGGGAAGTCCTGGAAGTCATGGGAGGTCATAGGAGGTCTTGGGAGGTCATGGGAGGTTCTGGAGGTCATGGGAGGTCAAGAGTACCCATGGGTGCTGCTGGGGGTGCCAGTGGTTGGTGATGGAGCTTGAGGAGCACCTGGGCGTTCTCCACGATGACCTTTTGGGGGTCCACCACCCCCCTGGTGATAGTTACAGACCCACGGGGACCTGGGATGTCCCTGGACCCCCAGAGGAGCACCCATGGGTGCTGCTGACCCCCCCAAAACCCCGTAGGTGTACATGCACCTGCCCCAGACGGACAACAAGAAGAAGATCATCATCACAGAGGACGGGGAGTTCAAGGCTCTGCAGGAGTGGATCCTGGAGACCGACGGCGTCAGCCTGATGAGGGTCCTGAGCGAGAAGGACGTGGACCCCGTGCGAACCACCTCCAACGACATCGTGGAGATCTTCACCGTGAGTGGGCCTGGGGGGCCCTTGGGTGGGGGGTCCACGGCCAACCAGCCCCTTGGGTGGGGGGTTCTGTGACTAACCAGCCCCTTGGGTGGTGGGTTCCATGGCCAACCAGCCCCTTGGGTGGGGGGGTCCTTGGCTTGGTGGGGTCCATGACCACCCGTGTCCCCCCTGCTGCCCCCCAGGTCCTGGGCATCGAGGCGGTGAGGAAGGCTCTGGAACGGGAGCTCTACCACGTCATCTCCTTCGACGGCTCCTACGTCAACTACCGTCACCTGGCGCTGCTGTGCGACACCATGACCTCCCGCGGTCACCTCATGGCCATCACCCGCCACGGCGTCAACCGCCAGGACACCGGGCCCCTCATGAAGTGCTCCTTTGAGGAGACGGTGGGTGGGCCCGGGCCTGGCTGTGGTCAACCTTGGGGAGTGTCTCAGGGGGGTTTTAGGGTTACCTGAGGGTTGGGGGTACCTTGAGACCACCCCTCTGACGGGGTTTGGGGGTCACCTGCAGCCCCTTGAGGTGACAGCCCCTTCGGGTGACAACTTGGGTCACCCAACGTGGGGTCGTCAACCCAACTTGGCCAACCCAGGGTTGACCTTGGGGTCTTCAGGATGGACTCGGGGTGCCCATGGGTGCTCCCTACCCCCCTCCCCTCAACTTTTTGGGGTGCCCCCCCTTTAGGTGGACGTCCTGATGGAGGCTGCAGCCCACGGGGAGAGCGACCCCATGAAGGGGGTGTCGGAGAACATCATGTTGGGACAGTTGGCTCCAGCCGGCACCGGCTGCTTCGACCTCCTGCTGGACGCTGAGAAGTGCAAACATGGCATGGAGATCCCCAGTGCCCTCCCTGGGCTGGGCGTGGGGGGACGTAAGTCACCCCCCTGCACCCCAAAACCCACCCTCCTGCACTCAGTTTTGGGGTGGGGGGCACCCCAAGGTGGTGGTGATGATGGAAACACTTTGGGTGGTTGCTCACCACCTGGAGGGATTTTGGGAGGGTTTGGGGGGAGCTCCTCCTTCTGGATGACCCCCAGAAGATGGTTTTGGGGTCCCCTGAACCCCTGTACCCCAAAACCCACCCTCCTGGGGTCGTTTTTGGGGAGGGGGGCACCCAAAGATGCTGGGATCCCCCTTCGTTGGGTGGTGGTTCCTCACCATCCTGGGAGGGGTTTGGGGGGCTCTGCTCCTCCTGGTTGACTCGGGGACCCCCCAGAAGATGGTTTTGGGGTCCCCTGACACCCCCCCCCCCTTTTTTTGGCAGCTACTGGAATGTTCTTTGGGTCGGCCCCCAGCCCCATGGGGGGAATGTCCCCAGCCATGACCCCCTGGAACCAGGGGGCCACCCCGGCGTATGGAGCCTGGTCCCCCAGCGTGGGTACGTTGGGGAGGGGGGTGTTGGGGGGGCTGGGGAGGGGTTTGGGGGGGGGCTAGAAGGGGTTTGGGGGGTTGAGGGGGTTTTGGGGGGCTGAGAAGAGGTTGGAGGGGCTCAGGTTTGGGGGGGCCGGGGAGGGGTTTTTGGGGGGGGGGGCTGGGGGGAGTTGGGAAGTTGTTTGTGGGGGCTGGGAGGGGTTGGGGGGGCTGGGGGTGGGGGGCTTGAGGGGGGCTTGGGGGGAACTGGGGGGTTTTGGGGGCGCTGGGGAGGGGTTTGGTCCCTGGGGTGGAATATGGGGGAGGGGGGCTCTTCAGGGGGGTGGGGGGTGTCAGATTTGGGGTCTCTGAGGGGGGATTTGGGGGTGCCAGGGTAGATTTGGGGTGCTGACCCCCCCTTTACCCCCCTAGGCAGCGGGATGACCCCAGGGGGGGCCGGGTTCTCCCCCAGCGCCGCCTCCGACGCCAGCGGCTTCAGCCCCGGCTACTCCCCGGCCTGGTCCCCAACCCCGGGGTCCCCCGGCTCCCCGGGACCCCCCAGCCCCTACATCCCCTCCCCTGGTGAGTGGGGGGACCCCCGAACCCCCCCTGAAGCCCCCTGTACCTCAACACACCCCTACCCCCACCCCCCCCCCCAACCCCCCCCCATGCCCCAAAACTCCCCCTTTTGCTCTCCCAACACCCTTTTTGGTCACCCCAACACCCTTTTCACCCCACAACACCCCCAGAAGAACCCCCTTTCACCCCCCAACACCCTTTTTCACCCCCAACACCCATTTTCACCCCCAGAACTCGCCCTTTCAGCCCCCCCAACACCCCCAGAAACACCCCCTTTCACACCCCAACACCCCTTTTTGCCCCCCAACAGCCCCAGAACACCCCCAACATCTGCCCCAACACCCTTTCTCACCCTCCCAACACCCCCTTTTGCTCTCCCATCACCCCCTTTCACCCCCCCAACAGCCCCTCAGCACCGTTTTGCTCCCCCAACACCTGTTTTCACCCCCACAACACCCCAAACACCCCCCAACACCCCTTTCATCCCCCTTTCACCTCCCAACACCCCCTCAACACCCTTTTTCACCCCCCCAACACCCTGTTTCACCCCCAACACCCCCTTTTGCCACCCCAACACCCCCAGAGCCCCCCAGAACACACCTTTTCACTCTCCCATCACCCCCTTTTGCCTCCCCAACACCCCCTTTCACCCCTCAACACCCCCAGAACACCTCCAACACCCCCTCAACACCCTTTCTCAACCCCCAACTCCCCCTTTTGACCCCCCAACACCCCTTTTTACCCCCCACAACACCCCCTTCCACCCCAAAACACCCCTTTTCACCCTCACATCACCCCCTTTGACCACCTCCCCCCCCCAGAACACCCCTTTTCACCCCTCCAAGTGTTGTCTAACCCCCCTTTGTCCCCCCCCGCCACAGGTGGTGCCATGTCTCCCAGCTACAGCCCGACGTCCCCCGCCTACGAACCGCGCTCACCAGGGGGCTACACCCCCCAGAGCCCCAGTTACAGCCCCACCTCTCCCAGTTACAGCCCCACCTCGCCCAGTTACAGCCCCACCTCACCCAACTACAGCCCCACCTCGCCCAGCTACAGCCCGACTTCACCCAGCTACAGCCCCACCTCACCCAGTTACAGCCCGACCTCGCCCAGTTACAGCCCAACCTCGCCCAGTTACAGCCCCACGTCCCCCAGTTACAGCCCCACATCCCCTAGTTACAGCCCCACATCTCCCAGCTACAGCCCGACTTCGCCCAGCTACAGCCCCACCTCGCCCAGCTACAGCCCAACCTCGCCCAGCTACAGCCCGACTTCGCCCAGTTACAGCCCCACCTCCCCCAGTTACAGCCCCACTTCTCCCAGTTACAGCCCTACCTCTCCCAGTTACAGCCCCACATCGCCCAACTACAGCCCCACCAGCCCCAACTACACCCCGACTTCTCCCAGTTACAGCCCCACTTCTCCCAGTTACAGCCCCACCAGCCCCAACTACACCCCGACCTCCCCCAACTACAGCCCCACCTCCCCCAGTTACAGTCCCACCTCCCCCAGTTACAGCCCAACCTCCCCCAGTTACTCCCCTTCCAGCCCCCGCTACACCCCCCAGTCCCCCACTTACACCCCCAGCAGCCCCAGTTACAGCCCCTCCAGCCCCAGTTACAGCCCCACCTCCCCCAAATACACCCCGACCAGCCCCAGCTACAGCCCCAGCAGCCCCGAGTACACCCCAACCTCCCCCAAGTACAGCCCCACCTCCCCAAAATACAGCCCCACCTCCCCCAAGTACAGCCCCACCTCCCCCACCTACAGCCCCACCACCCCCAAGTACAGCCCCACCTCCCCCACCTACAGCCCCACCTCCCCTGTCTACACCCCCACCTCCCCCAAGTACAGCCCCACCTCCCCCACCTACAGCCCCACCTCCCCCAAGTACAGCCCCACCTCCCCCACCTACAGCCCCACCAGCCCCAAGGGCTCCACCTACAGCCCCACGTCCCCCGGCTACAGCCCCACGTCCCCACCTACAGCCTCACCAGCCCGGCCATCAGCCCCGACGACAGCGACGAGGACAACTGACCCCCCCCCAAAACACCCCTCACCCCGCCCAGGGTGTGGGGGTGACACCCCCGAGCCCCCCGCTGGCTTTTGGGGGGGGTGATGACACCCGGTGTTGGGGGTTGATTGGGGTGTTGGGGGTTGATCAGGGTGTTGGGGGGGTGAGGGGGAGGTAGGTGACCCCTCCCCCACCTTAAACGGGGGGGGACACCCCCCTAAATTGGGGGTGGGGGAGGGGGAGGACACCCCTAGTTTGGGGTGGGGGATGGGCGAGGGTGTCACCCAAACGATGGGTGACGGGGACACCCGGAGGAAGCAGGGGAATTTGGGGAGGGGGGGTGGGTGCTGGGGGTGGGGTTGGGGGGGGGGGAGGGGTGTTGTGTGTGTCCCCCCCCACAACCCCCCGCTTGGTTTTGGGGGGGTGGGGGGAGGGGCCCCGGGGGGGATTTTGGGGGAAGAATAAAGGTTTTTAGTCATTTCCCACGTGTGGCTTCGTGGGGGGGGAGGGGCGGGGGGGGGGAGGGGTGGGAAGGGGACACCCCACCCCCCGCGCCCCTCCCCCCACCCAGGAAAACGGCCCGTCCAGTAACACCAGTGTCTCCCAGTAGCCCCCCAGGAGCCTCCCAGTAACGGTCCAGTAACCCCCAGTGTCTCTCAGTAAGCACCAGTGCTCCCATTCACCTCCCAGTAACCCCCAGTAACCTCAGTAGCCCCCCCCCCAGTGCTCCCAGTAACTCCCCAGTAACCTCCCAGTAACCTCCCAGTCTCCCCCCAGTAGCCCTCCAGTGCTGCCAGTCCCGCCCCAGTCCCGCCCCAGTTCCTCCCAGTCCCGGCCCCGCCCCCCGCGCGCTGCCCGCCGGGATATGGGGGTGGGGGGAGGGGCGGGGCTGATGGCGGCGCGCGCGGAGCCCGGGGATGCCGAAGGGGAGGGGGGGGTGGGGGATGGGCAGCTCGGGGACCCCCCCACCCCCCCCCCTCTCTGCCCCTCCCCCCCCCTGGATCTCGAGCGGCCGCCGCGCGCGCTCTGGGAGGCGCGAGACGAGTTCGCGCGACGGGAGGGGAATTTCCTGCGGGGCTGCGCGTGGTGAGCGGCCCCTCCCCCACCCACTGCCCCTCCCCCACCCACTGCCCCTCCCCCACCCACTGCCCCTCCCCCACCCACTGCCCCTCCCCCACCCTGACCGGGCCCCTCCCCCACCCACTGCCCCTCCCCCACCCTGACCGGGCCCCTCCCCCACCCACTGCCCCTCCCCCACCCACTGCCCCTCCCCCACCCACTGCCCCTCCCCCACCCTGACCGGGCCCCTCCCCCACCCACTGCCCCTCCCCCACCCACTGCCCCTCCCCCACCCACTGCCCCTCCCCCACCCTGACCGGGCCCCTCCCCCACTCACTGCCCCTCCCCCACCCTGACCGGGCCCCTCCCC